>NC_091285.1:9347906-9415406 GCF_032444005.1 Ranitomeya imitator
CCAGTTCACGCAGCCCACATAGGAAGCTCCTAAACTGGAGGCACCCTGGAGTTGGCTAACCCGACCGCACCACGACGAGGCAAGCATAGGTGTCTCAGTGAGCTTGACACAACCCGGAAACAGCTGACGGTGCTGAAACCAGGCTTGGCACGAGGGAGTACCTGTGACAAAAACACTGCCGAGAACCAGCTGGCGGTGCTGGAACCCAGATGCGTTGCCTATTAAAGATTGTCTTCCTAGAGCCCCAACTAGCGGTGTTGGAGCAAAGGGTAAGCAGGGGGAGATGAGTGTAGGCCGAAGCCTGCACTGGAGGCAGCTTTGTGTCTGCGTTGCGTTTGCAGGACACTTTGCCGGCTACACACTGGGGGAACAGCTGGCGTTGCTGAACCCCACTAACACAATGGCGTGTGTTTTTCTCTGTGCAGCTAGCACTTGCGGGCAAAAACTAGCGATGTTAGAGCCCGTGTTGAAGCAGGAGGAGGAGGAGAGGAGCAGAGTGTAGGCCGAAGCTTAGTTGAACCAATTTCAAAGGAAACCTTTAACCCCCCCCTCAGGTGTTACAAAGTACAAGAGACACACCTTGTGCAGTATTAATGCTGCACAAGTGAAAGGTTGCTCTATTAATTTGTCTACTTGCACACGCTGAATGAAAGACATACACAATTTACCCCATTCTACAGTCAAACTGTAGTGGATGCGTGACTTGGTTTTTTGATGAGACGCAGCACAGGTGTCCAAAATAACGCCTTGGTGCTTGGAGCAGCTTCCTGAGCGTTGTTATTTGCTGTACAGGAGTCTGCGCTCTTGTGTTATCCCTTGGCAATGCCCTGTTAGCGCTGCCCATCTTATGACATCATTTCATGTTGGCCGGTGCGGTTAACGATGGCCATAAATCCCAGACCCACAGTGTCTTTTCATAAAGCCACACTGCGGTGCTGGGATTCGTGGCCTTGAGCAGTAAATATTTTGGCCGCTCACACACGTCCTTACACCTGCTTCAGACTGGGCGGCCTCTGCTGATCCCTTCTTGCATGCCGCGGCCATGAGGCTGCACAGTCTGAAGAAGGCTGAAGGAGATGAGTTAAGACAGGCGAAGATATGCACTGCTCGTGCCCATCAATCACACCCTCGCAGTCAAAATAATTAAGACAACGAGGAGCATTTTATTCAGGCAGGGCGGACGAACAGGCGCAAGTAGCCAACCAATGATGTCAGAAGACGGGAAGCGCTACCAAGGGGGGTGCTGCGTATCATTAGAAAGGAAAGTCACACCTCAGGGACAGTGGAATGGTCTCAAAGAGACACATTTTGTACGTGTTGAGTTCCACGTGGGCAAGGAGAAAACATCAGCCACCTTGTACAAATGCAGCAGTACTGCTGTACAAGGTGGCTGTTATACATAGAAACACCTGGGGGTGGGGGCCAGGCTCCCTTCAATTTCAGTTCATGTGCCTGCGTGGCGTTTGCAGGTCACGTTGCAAGCTGCACAGCAGGGGAACAGCTGGCGGTGCTGAACCCCACTAACACATTGGCTGGTGTTTTTCTCTGTGCAGCTAGCATTTCCGGGCAAAAACTAGCGGTGTTTGAGCCCAGGGTCAGCAGGAGGAGGAGGAGAGGAGCAAAGTGTAGGCCGAAGCCTGCACTGGTGGCAGCTTTTGGTCGGTTGTGCCAGCGTGGCTTGTGCTGGACACGATGCCGGCTACACAGCGGGGGAACAGCTGGCGTTGCTGAACCCCACTAACACATTGGCTGGTGTTTTTCTCTGTGCAGCTAGCATTTCCGGGCAAAAACTAGCGGTGTTTGAGCCCAGGGTCAGCAGGAGGAGGAGGAGAGGAGCAAAGTGTAGGCCGAAGCCTGCACTGGTGGCAGCTTTTGGTCGGTTGTGCCAGCGTGGCTTGTGCTGGACACGATGCCGGCTACACAGCGGGGGAACAGCTGGCGTTGCTGAACCCCACTAACACATTGGCTGGTGTTTTTCTCTGTGCAGCTAGCATTTCCGGGCAAAAACTAGCGGTGTTTGAGCCCAGGGTCAGCAGGAGGAGGAGGAGAGGAGCAAAGTGTAGGCCGAAGCCTAGTTGAACCAATTTCAAAGGTTACCTTTAACCCCCCCTCAGGTGTTACAAAGAACAAGAGCCACTCCTTCTGCAGCATTAATGCTGCACAAGTAAAAGGTTGCTCTATTAATTTGTCTACTTGCACAAGCTGAATGCAACACGTAGACTATTTAGCCCATTATACTGTTTAACAGTAGTGGAGGCGTGACTTGTCTTTTTAAAGAAAAGCAGCACAGGTGTCGAAAACACCTTTTTGCATGGGCGCAGCTTCCTGAGCGTTGTTAGTTGCTGTACAGGAGTCTGCGCTCTTGTGATCCTTTGGCCATGCGCTGTGAGCGCTTCCTGTCTTATGACCTCATTTCATGTTGGCCGTTGCGGTTAGCGATGGACATGAATCCCAGACCCACAGTGTGTTTTTAAAAAATCACACTGCGGTGCTGGGATTCGTGCCCTGGTGCAGTAAATATGTTTGCCGCTCACACATGTCCTTACACCTGCTTCAGACTGGACGGCCTCATCTGATCCCTTATCGCCTGCCGAGGCCATGAGGACACCCAGTCTGAAGAAGGCGGAAGGAGATGAGTGAACACAGGCAAACATATGCACTGCACATGCCCATCAATCACACCCTCGCTGTCCAAAAAAATAAGACACCGAGGGGCGTTGTTTCGAGCAGGGGAGATGCACAGGCGCAGCCAGCTAACCAATGATGTCAAAAGACGGGCAGCGCTAACAAGGGTGGTGCTGCGTGTCATTACAAAGGAAAGTCACACCTCAGGGACATTGTAATGGTCTCTAATGAGACACATTTTGTACGTGTTGAGTTCCACGTGGGCAAGGAGAAAAAGTCAGCCACCTCGTACAAATGCAGCAGTACTGCTGTACAAGGTGGCTGTTATACATAGAAACACCTGGGGGGGTGGGGGGCAGGCTCCCTTCAATTTCAGTTCATGTGCCTGCGTGGCGTTTGCAGGTCACGTTGCAAGCTACACAGCAGGGGAACAGCTGGCGTTGCTGAACCCCACTGACACATTGACTGGTGTTTTTCTCTGTGCAGATTGCATGTCCGGGCAAAAACTAGCGGTGTTAGAGCCCAGGGTCAGCAGGAGGAGGAGGAGAGGAGCAAAGTGTAGGCCGAAGCCTGCACTGGTGGCAGCTTTTGGTCGGTTGTGCCAGCGTGGCTTGTGCTGGACACGATGCCGGCTACACAGCGGGGGAACAGCTGGCGGTGCTGAACCCCACTAACACATTGGCTGGTGTTTTTCTCTGTGCAGCTAGCATTTCCGGGCAAAAACTAGCGGTGTTTGAGCCCAGGGTCAGCAGGAGGAGTAGAGGAGCAGAGTGTAGGCCGAAGCCTAGTTGAACCAATTTCCAAGGTTACCTTTAACCCCCCCCCTCAGGTGTTGCAAGGTGCAAGAGCCACACCTTGAACAGCATTAATGATGCACAAGTCAAAGGTTGCTCTATTTAATTTTGCTCCTTGCACACGCTGAATTAAACACGTACACTATTTAGCCCATTATACTGTCAAACAGTTGTGGAGGCGTGACTTGTCTTTTTAACGAGACGCAGCACAGGTGTCAAAATTTGCACCTAGGTACTGGGCGCAGATTCCTGAGCGTTGTTATTTGCTGTACAGGAGTCTGCGCTCTTGTGTTATCCCTTGGCAATACCCTGTTAGTGCAGGCCGTCTCATGACCTCATTTCATGTTGGCCGGTGCGGTTAACGATGGCCATAAATCCCAGACCCACAGTGGCTTTTCCTAAAGTCACACTGCGGTGCTGGGATTCGTGGCCTTGTGCAGTAAATATGTTCGCCGCTCACACATGTCCTTACACCTGCTTCAGACTGGGCGGCCTCAGCTGATCCCTTATCGCATGCCGCGGCCATGAGGCCGCACAGTCAGAAGAAGGCGGAAGGAGGGGAGTGAAAACAGGGGAACATATGCACTGCTCGTGCCCATCAATCACACCCTCGCAGTCAAAATATATGAGACAACGGGGGGCGTTGTGTCGGGCAGGGGGGACGCACAGGCACAGCCAGCCAACCAATGATGTCAGGAGACGGGCAGCGCTAACAATGGGGGTGCTGCGTGTCATTACAAAGGAAAGTCACACCTCAGGGACATTGTAATGGTCTCTAATGAGACACATTTTGTACGTGTTGAGTTCCACGTGGGCAAGGAGAAAAAGTCAGCCACCTCGTACAAATGCAGCAGTACTGCTGTACAAGGTGGCTGATATACATAGAAACACCTGGGGGGGTGGGGGGCAGGCTCCCTTCAATTTCAGTTCATGTGCCTGCGTGGCGTTTGCAGGTCACGTTGCAAGCTACACAGCAGGGGAACAGCTGGCGTTGCTGAACCCCACTGACACATTGACTGGTGTTTTTCTCTGTGCAGATTGCATGTCCGGGCAAAAACTAGCGGTGTTAGAGCCCAGGGTCAGCAGGAGGAGGAGGAGAGGAGCAAAGTGTAGGCCGAAGCCTGCACTGGTGGCAGCTTTTGTTCTGTTGTGCCAGCGTGGCTTGTGCTGGACACGTTGCCGACTACACAGCAGGGGAACAGCTGGCGGTGCTGAACCCCACTAACACATTGGCTGGTGTTTTTCTCTGTGCAGCTAGCATTTCCGGGCAAAAACTAGCGGTGTTTGAGCCCAGGGTCAGCAGGAGGAGTAGAGGAGCAGAGTGTAGGCCGAAGCCTAGTTGAACCAATTTCAAAGGTTACCTTTAACCCCCCCCTCAGGTGTTGCAAGGTACAAGAGCCACACCTTGAACAGCATTAATGATGCACAAGTCAAAGGTTGCTCTATTTAATTTTGCTCCTTGCACACGCTGAATTAAACACGTACACTATTTAGCCCATTATACTGTCAAACAGTTGTGGAGGCGTGACTTGTCTTTTTAACGAGACGCAGCACAGGTGTCAAAATTTGCACCTAGGTACTGGGCGCAGATTCCTGAGCGTTGTTATTTGCTGTACAGGAGTCTGCGCTCTTGTGTTATCCCTTGGCAATACCCTGTTAGTGCAGGCCGTCTCATGACCTCATTTCATGTTGGCCGGTGCGGTTAACGATGGCCATAAATCCCAGACCCACAGTGGCTTTTCCTAAAGTCACACTGCGGTGCTGGGATTCGTGGCCTTGTGCAGTAAATATGTTCGCCGCTCACACATGTCCTTACACCTGCTTCAGACTGGGCGGCCTCAGCTGATCCCTTATCGCATGCCGCGGCCATGAGGCCGCACAGTCAGAAGAAGGCGGAAGGAGGGGAGTGAAAACAGGGGAACATATGCACTGCTCGTGCCCATCAATCACACCCTCGCAGTCAAAATATATGAGACAACGGGGGGCGTTGTGTCGGGCAGGGGGGACGCACAGGCACAGCCAGCCAACCAATGATGTCAGGAGACGGGCAGCGCTAACAATGGGGGTGCTGCGTGTCATTACAAAGGAAAGTCACACCTCAGGGACATTGTAATGGTCTCTAATGAGACACATTTTGTACGTGTTGAGTTCCACGTGGGCAAGGAGAAAAAGTCAGCCACCTCGTACAAATGCAGCAGTACTGCTGTACAAGGTGGCTGATATACATAGAAACACCTGTGGGTGGGGGGCAGGCTCCCTTCAATTTCAGTTCATGTGCCTGCGTGGCGTTTGCAGGTCACGTTGCAAGCTACACAGCAGGGGAACAGCTGGCGTTGCTGAACCCCACTAACACATTGGCTGGTGTTTTTCTCTGTGCAGCTAGCATGTCCGGGCAGAAACTGGCGTTGTTTGAGCCCAGGGTCAGCAGGAGGAGGAGAGGAGCAAAGTGTAGGCCGAAGCCTGCACTGGTGGCAGCTTTTGGTCGGTTGTGCCAGCGTGGCTTGTGCTGGACACGATGCCGGCTACACAGCGGGGGAACAGCAGGCGGTGCTGAACCCCACTAACACATTGGCTGGTGTTTTTCTCTGTGCAGCTAGCATGTCCGGGCAGAAACTGGCGTTGTTTGAGCCCAGGGTCAGCAGGAGGAGGAGAGGAGCAAAGTGTAGGCCGAAGCCTGCACTGGTGGCAGCTTTTGGTCGGTTGTGCCAGCGTGGCTTGTGCTGGACACGTTGCCGACTACACAGCAGGGGAACAGCTGGCGGTGCTGAACCCCACTAACACATTGGCTGGTGTTTTTCTCTGTGCAGCTAGCATTTCCGGGCAAAAACTAGCGGTGTTTGAGCCCAGGGTCAGCAGGAGGAGTAGAGGAGCAGAGTGTAGGCCGAAGCCTAGTTGAACCAATTTCAAAGGTTACCTTTAACCCCCCCCTCAGGTGTTGCAAGGTACAAGAGCCACACCTTGTGCAGCATTAATGCTGCACAAGTAAAAGGTTGCTCTATTTGTTTTGCTCCTTGCACACGCTGACTAAAACACGTACACTATTTAGCCCATTATACTGTCAAACAGTTGTGGAGGCGTGACTTGTCTTTTTAACGAGACGCAGCACAGGTGTCAAAATTTGCACCTAGGTACTGGGCGCAGATTCCTGAGCGTTGTTATTTGCTGTACAGGAGTCTGCGCTATTGTGATCCCTTGGCCATGCGCTGTGAGCGCTTCCTGTCTTCTGACCTCATTTCATGTCGGCCGTTGCGGTTAGCGATGGACATGAATCCCAGACCCACAGTGTGTTTTTAAAAAATCACACTGCGGTGCTGGGATTCGTGCCCTGGTGCACTAAATATGTTTGCCGCTCACACATGTCCTTACACCTGCTTCAGACTGGGCGGCCTCATCTGATCCCTTATCGCCTGCCGCGGCCATGAGGACACCCAGTCTGAAGAAGGCGGAAGGAGATGAGTGAACACAGGCAAACATATGCACTGCACATGCCCATCAATCACACCCTCGCTGTCCAAAAAAATAAGACACCGAGGGCCGTTGTTTCGAGCAGGGGAGATGCACAGGCGCAGCCAGCTAACCAATGATGTCAAAAGACGGGCAGCGCTAACAAGGGTGGTGCTGCGTGTCATTACAAAGGAAAGTCACACCTCAGGGACATTGTAATGGTCTCTAATGAGACACATTTTGTACGTGTTGAGTTCCACGTGGGCAAGGAGAAAAAGTCAGCCACCTCGTACAAATGCAGCAGTACTGCTGTACAAGGTGGCTGATATACATAGAAACACCTGTGGGTGGGGGGCAGGCTCCCTTCAATTTCAGTTCATGTGCCTGCGTGGCGTTTGCAGGTCACGTTGCAAGCTACACAGCAGGGGAACAGCTGGCGTTGCTGAACCCCACTGACACATTGACTGGTGTTTTTCTCTGTGCAGATTGCATGTCCGGGCAGAAACTGGCGTTGTTTGAGCCCAGGGTCAGCAGGAGGAGGAGAGGAGCAAAGTGTAGGCCGAAGCCTGCACTGGTGGCAGCTTTTGGTCGGTTGTGCCAGCGTGGCTTGTGCTGGACACGATGCCGGCTACACAGCGGGGGAACAGCAGGCGGTGCTGAACCCCACTAACACATTGGCTGGTGTTTTTCTCTGTGCAGCTAGCATGTCCGGGCAGAAACTGGCGTTGTTTGAGCCCAGGGTCAGCAGGAGGAGGAGAGGAGCAAAGTGTAGGCCGAAGCCTGCACTGGTGGCAGCTTTTGGTCGGTTGTGCCAGCGTGGCTTTTGCTGGACACGATGCCGGCTACACAGCGGGGGAACAGCTGGCGGTGCTGAACCCCACTAACACATTGGCTGGTGTTTTTCTCTGTGCAGCTAGCATTTCCGGGCAAAAACTAGCGCTGTTTGAGCCCAGGGTCAGCAGGAGGAGTAGAGGAGCAGAGTGTAGGCCGAAGCCTAGTTGAACCAATTTCAAAGGTTACCTTTAACCCCCCCCTCAGGTGTTGCAAGGTACAAGAGCCACACCTTGTGCAGCATTAATGCTGCACAAGTAAAAGGTTGCTCTATTTGTTTTGCTCCTTGCACACGCTGACTAAAACACGTACACTATTTAGCCCATTATACTGTCAAACAGTTGTGGAGGCGTGACTTGTCTTTTTAACGAGACGCAGCACAGGTGTCAAAATTTGCACCTAGGTACTGGGCGCAGATTCCTGAGCGTTGTTATTTGCTGTACAGGAGTCTGCGCTATTGTGATCCCTTGGCCATGCGCTGTGAGCGCTTCCTGTCTTCTGACCTCATTTCATGTCGGCCGTTGCGGTTAGCGATGGACATGAATCCCAGACCCACAGTGTGTTTTCAAACAATCACACTACGTGGCTGGGATTCGTGGCCTTGTGCAGTAAATAGGTTTGCCGCTTACACATGTCCTTACACCGGCTCCAGACTGGGCGGCCTCAGCTGATCCCTTATCGCCTACCACGGCCAGGAGGCCGCACAGTCTGAAGAAGGCGGAAGGAGATGAGTTAAGACAGGCGAACATATGCACTGCTCGTGCCCATAAACCACACCCTCGCTGACAAAATAAATATGACAACGAGGGGCGTTGTTTCTAGCAGGGCGGATGCACAGGCGCAGCCAGCTAACCATGATGACAAAAGACGGGAAACGCTACCAAGGGGGGTGCTGCGTATCATTACAAAGGAAAGTCACACCTCAGGGACAGTGGAATGGTCTCAATGAGACACATTTTGTACGTGTTGAGTTCCACGTGGGCAAGGAGAAAAAGTCAGCCACCTTGTACAAATGCAGCAGTACTGCTGTACTAGGTGGCTGTTATACATAGAAACACCTGGGGGGGTGGGGCCAGGTTCCCTTTTAATTTCAGTTCCTGTGCCTGCATGGCGTTTGCAGGTCACGTTGCCGGCTACACAGCAGGGGAACAGCTGGCGTTGCTGAACCCCACTAACACATTGGCTGGTGTTTTTCTCTGTGCAGCTAGCACTTCCGGGCAAAAACTAGCGGTGTTTGAGCCCAGGGTCAGCAGGAGGAGGAGAGGAGCAGAGTGTAGGCCGAAGCCTGCACTGGTGGCAGCTTTTGTTCTGTTGTGCCAGCGTGGCTTGTGCTGGACACGTTGCCGACTACACAGCAGGGGAACAGCTGGCGGTGCTGAACCCCACTGACACATCACCTAGTGTTTTTTTCTGTGTAGACAACACTTCCAGGTGGCAACTGACAGTGTTGAAACCCAGGGAATCAAAGAGGAGCAGAGTGTAGGCCGAAGCCTGCAGTGGAGCAAGTTGAAAGGGAACCTTTAACCCCCCCCCCCAGGCATTTGTTGCTGAAAGAGCCATCTTGTACAGCAGTAATACTGCACATGGAAAATGGTGGCTCCGAAAATTATGCTCCTTGCAAACGCTGAAGTACACACTCATATAATGTGTCCCCTCACACCGTCAAACCATCCCGGAAGTGGGACTTTCCTTTGTAATGTGACACAGCACAGCCGTCATTCCAACCCCCTTGGTGCCGGGCACCACCTCCTCAACGTTGTTTGGTTCTGTCACGGAGCCCGCACTGTAATGTTATCCCTTGGCCATGCACAGTTAGCGGTGCCCGTCTTCTGACATCATGTAGGTGTCAGGCTGGCAGTGCCTGTGCGTCCAAGCTGCCCGAGATCCAACCTTGCAGTGTCATCTAATGTAGTCCCACTGCGGGCCAGGGATCCATGGGCATGCGCAGTGCATATCATCGCCTCTCACTCACCTCCTTCCTGCTTCTTCAGACTGTGCGGCGTCACGGCCGTGGCATGCTATTAGGGATCAGCTGACGCCGCCTAGTCTGAAGAAGCGTGAAGAAGGGGAGTGAGAGGCTAGTATATGCACTGCGCATGGCCATGGATACCAGGCCCACTGTGGGATCACATTAGACGACACTGCGAGGTGTGATTTCGGGCAGCGTGGACGCACAGGCGCAGCCAGGACGACAACAAATGATGTCAGAGGACGGGCAGCGCAAACTGTGCATGGCCAAGGGATAACATAACAGCGCAGGGTCCATGACGGAATCAAACAACGCTAAGGAGGCAGCGCACGGTGCCAAGGGGGTAGCAATGACGGCTGTGCTGTGTCACATTACAAAGGAAAGTCCCACCTCCGGGACGGTTGGACGGTGTGAGGGGACACATTACATGAGTGTGTAGTTCAGCGTTTGCAAGGAGCATAATTTCAAGAGCGACCTTTCCCTTGTGCAGTATTAGTGCTGCACATGGTGGCTCTTTCAGTAACAAACGCCTAGGGGGGGGGGGGGGGACAGGTCCCCTTACATTTTAGTTGTGCCAGCGTGGCGGTCGCATGACACGTTGCCGGATACACAGCTGGGGATCAGCTGACGTTACTGAACCCCAATAACAGAGGAGCGACTGTTGACTGTGCACACAGCACTTCCAGGCACCAACTGGCGGTGTTAGAGCCCAGGGACAGCAGGAGGAGCAGATTGGAGGTATTGCCGCACACACAGCTGGGGATCAGCTGACGTTACTGAACCCCAATAACAGAGGAGCGACTGTTGACTGTGCACACAGCACTTCCAGGCACCAACTGGCGGTGTTAGAGCCCAGGGACAGCAGGAGGAGCAGATTGGAGGTATTGCCGCACACACAGCTGGGGATCAGCTGACGTTACTGAACCCCAATAACAGAGGAGCGACTGTTGACTGTGCACACAGCACTTCCAGGCACCAACTGGCGGTGTTAGAGCCCAGGGACAGCAGGAGGAGCAGAGGAACAGAGTGTAGGCCGAAGCCTGATTGGAGCAAGTTGAAAGGAAACCTTTAACCCCCCCCCCCCCAAGACGTTTGTAGCTGAAAGAGCCATGTTGTGCAGCACTAAGGATGCAAAAGGAAAAGGTTGCTCTTTTAATTATGCTCCTTGCAAACACCGAAGTAAACACTAAAAATGTGTCCCTTTATACCGTTAAACCGTTCCGGAGGTGCGAATTTCCTTCGTAATGGGACACAGCACAGCTGTCATTCCTATCCCCTTGATGCCGTGCGCTGCCTCCTCAGCGTTGTTTTAAGCTGCCACGGAGCCTGCGCTGTTCTGTTAGCCCTTGGCCATGCCCAATTAGCGCTGCCTGTCTTCTGACATAATTTGGTGTCAGGCTGTCAGTGCCTGTGCGTCCACGCTGCTCCAGATCCCACCTCGCAGTCTCATCTAACGTAATCCCACTGCGGGCCTTGGAACCATGGGCATGCACAGTGCATAACCTCGACTCTCACTCCCCTCCTTCCCTCTTCTTCAGACTGTGCGGTGTCACGGCCGTGGCATGCTAGGGATCAGCTGACGGCGCACAGTCTAAAGAAGGCGGAGGGAAATGAGCGAGAGCCCGAGGGGAAGATATGCACTGCGCATGCCCATGGATCCCAGGCCCGCAGTGTGACTCAATCAGAAGACACTGCGAGGCGGGATCTCGGGCACCGCGGCCGCACAGGCGCAGCCAGCCTGACACCAAATTATGTCAGAAGACAGGCAGCGCAAATAGGGCATGCCCAAGGGATAACAGAACAGCGCAGGCTCCGTGACAGCTTAAAACAACGCTGAGGAGGCAGCGCATGGCACCAAGGGGGTAGGAATGACGGCTGTGCTGCGTCACATTACGAAGGAAAGTCCCAGCTCCGGGACGGTATAACGGTATCAGTGAACACATTTTATAAGTGTTAAGTTCTGCGTGTGCAAAGAGCTAAAAAAAAAGAGCTACCTTTTCCTTGTGCAGCATTACTGCTGCACAAGATGGCTCTTTCAGTAACAAACGACGGGGGGGGGGGGGGGACAGGTTCCCTTACATTTAGGTTGTTGTGCCAGCGTGGCGGTCGCAGGACACATTGCCGGCTACACAGCTGGGGATCAGCTGACGTTACTGAAACCCAATAACACTGGGTCGTATGTTTTTACTGTGCAGCCTGCACTTCTGAGCCGCAACTGGCGGTGTTGGAGCCCAGGAATAGCAGTTCAGGTGGTAGAAAGATGAACACAGCAGGAGACCTGGATGACACCCAATTACTTAATCAGGCAGAGGAGTGGCAAATTCCTGCGAGATCCAGGCCTGGTTCATTTTCAGGAAAGTAAGCCGGTCAACGTTATCGGAGGATAGTCGCATGCGACGGTCTGTTAGTACACCACCTGCGGCACTAAAGACACGTTCCGATAAGACACTAGCCGCAGGGCAAGCCAGCACCTCCAATGCATACTGGCTTAGCTCTGGCCATGTATCCAGCTTAGAGACCCAAAACTTGAACGGGGAAGAGCCGTCTGGGAGTACAGTAAGAGGGCAAGCCATGTAGTCTGTCACCATCTGACGGAACCGTTGCCTCCTGCTGACTGGAGCCGCCGGTGATGGTGTAGACATTTGGGGCGGGCACACAAAAGTGTGCCAGAGTTGTGCCATACTGGGCTTGCCTTGGGCAGAGGCACTGCTTCTGCTCCCTCTTTGGGCAGAGCCTCCCCCACTGCCTCGACGCACTGAGCTGCTTTGTAAAGCACTAGCAGCACTCCTCTCAGTTGGACAGGAGAAGATGATGGAATTCACCAGTGTGTCGTGGTACTCCCGCAATTTACGCTCCCGGGTCAACGCAGGGATGAGGTTTTGGACGTTGTCCCGGTAGCGAGGATCGAGGAGGGTGAACACCCAATAATCAGGCATGTTGAGAATGTGGTCGATGCGGCGGTCGTTTCTCAGGCACTGCAGCATGAAATCCACCATGTGCTGCAGAGTGCCAACCGGCCCAGAAACGCTGTCCCCTGCTTGAGACATGATCTCTGCCCGCTCGTCATCACCCCACCCTCGCTGTACACACTGACCACTGGACAATTGTGTCGCTCCCTCCTCTGGACGGAGCTCTTCCTCCTCCATTGACTCCTCCTCATCCTCCTCACAAATTGGCCCCTGCGTACCCCTTTGTGAGGAACCACGTGGCGCTGACTCTCCAGAAGCTGATGGAAAAGGTGACTCCTCATCCTCCACCTCTTCCACCACATCATCCCTTAACCCTTGCAAAGTTTGCTGAAGCAGGCAGATAAGGGGGACAGTCATGCTGACTAGTGCATCATCTGCACTTGCCATCCGCGTGGAATAATCAAAAGGACGCAAAACCTGGCAGACGTCCTTCATAGTGGCCCACTCTGTGGTTGTGAAGTCTGATCGGCGCTGACTGCGACTTCTTTGCGCCTGATGCAGCTGGTACTCCATAACTGCTTGCTGCTGCTCACACAACCGCTCCAACATATGTAACGTGGAATTCCACCGGGTAGGTAGGTCACATATGATGCGGTGTTCCGGAAGGCGGAATCGGCGCTGCAGAGCAGCAATGCGGGATCTGGCCAAGCTGGAACGCCGCAAGTGAGCACACTCTAGGCGGACCTTGTGCAGCAGGGCATCAAGATCCGGATAGTCCCTCAGAAAACTCTGCACAACCAAATTGAGCACATGTGCCAGACATGGGATGTGAGTGAGGTTGCCAAGGGCCAAAGCTGCCACCAGATTTCGGCCATTGTCACACACTACCATGCCTGGCTGGAGATTCGCTGGCAGTAACCACACATCGCTCTCCTGCTTGATGGCATTCCAGAGCTCCTGCGCTGTGTGGCTTCGATGCCCCAATGAAACTAGTTTCAAGACGGCCTGCTGACGTTTGGCCACGGCTGTGCTCATGTCGGTCATAGGTAAACGTTCACGGGTCCATGTGGAGGTGGACTGTGACGGATCCTGCAGAGAGGAATCAGAGGAACTGGTGTAAGAGGAGGAGTCGATGCGTACAGACTGGATTCCTGCAATCCTTGGAGTGGGCAGGACACGTCCTGCGCCACTCGCACGATCTGTACCTGGCTCAACAACATTAACCCAATGGGCAGTGAGGGAAACATATCGCCCCTGTCCATGCTGACTGGTCCACGCATCGGTGGTGAGGTGGACCTTGCTACTGACGGCGTTCAGTAGCGCATGTTTTATGTTTGCCTCAACATGCCTGTGCAGGGCAGGGACAGCCTGCCTGCTGAAGTAAAAGCGGCTGGGCACCTTGTACTGTGGGACTGCCAATGCCATCAAGTCACGGAAGCTGTCAGTCTCCACCAGCCTGAACGAGAGCATTTCCAGGGACAACAGTTTGGCAATGCCTGCATTCAGAGCCTGTGCTCGGGGGTGGTTGGCCGAGAATGCCCGCCTTTTCTCCCATGCCTGTACTACCGATGGCTGTAGAGTAGACTGGGAGTGTGAGGATGACTGGGAAGGTGGTGCTGTGGGTGGAATTACACAAGGTCTCTGGGAGGAAGCCAAACCAGCTGTGCGTGAGCTGGAGGAAGAGGCAACACGAGCTGAAGAGGTGGTAGCTGCCGCTGTTGGTTGGCCTACATCTTCAGTGTGTTTCTGTAACTCCACCGCGTGCCTGGTCCGCACATGTTTCCACATATTTGTGGTATTGAGGTTGCTGACATTTTTCCCTCTTTTTACTTTATGATGACACAGCTTGCATTTGACAAAACAAATGTCATCTGCAACTGTGTCAAAAAAGGACCAGGCACTGCAAGTCTTGGGAGCGCCCTTTTTGGCTTTGGAAAGAGACAGGCTCCTAACGGGTGCCAAAGTGGAGGCTACAGGCTCCGCAGTCTTCCCCCTCCCTCTCCCTCTTTGGCCCGTAAGAGGAAGCTCTTCCTCTGAGCTGCTCCCACCACCTTCCTGTTCCTCACGCCACGATGGGTCAAGGACCTCATCATCTCCACTACCCTCTGCCACCAACTGCTCCTCCTGGGTAGTCTCAGCAGCACAGTACGCACGAGAAAGCGGCACCTGAGTTTCATCATCAGATGCGTACTGCGCTGTGGTCACCGGAGGCACTGGCCCACCTGCCTCTTCAGAGTCAGAGAGAAAAAGGTGTTGGGCATCACTGCACACTGCCTCTTCTTCCATTTCTCCAATGCTGCTTGGCTGGCCCCCTGTTTCCAAGCCAAGAGATTCAGAGAACAGAAGTAGAGACGGCTCCTGTCCTGGGCTCTCTGACTGCCTGGCCAATTTGGCAGGTGGTGAAGAGACAGATGGCTGCTCTCCAGTGCTCTGTGCCTGAGAGGATGTGGCACTAACTGAAGTCGATGCCGAGGCGTTAGCTGCCATCCACCCGACAACGGCTTCAATTTGGTCTTCACGCAGCAGCGGTGCACGGCGCTCTCCGACAAAGCTGCGCATGAAGGACTGTTCCCTGCTGAAACTGAGTGACGACGAGTCACCGGCGCCCGCAGCAGGCACAGAATCACCACGTCCTCTCCCTGCTCCTCTCCCTGCTCCGCGCCCACGCCCACGTGCCTTACTCCCTGCCCTCTTCATCTTGGTTGACAGATAAAGATAAGCAGAAAAGTACTAAGGCCTTAGTGTGCTTATTCCTGTAATGCTCCTCCTAACAGGTGTAAGAAACACTAATGTTGTAAATTGTGGACTAAACTTTATTATTTTTCAAATGTGGCCTACACAAGTGTAAGTTGTGTTTGGTGAACTTAACCTTTTTTTTGGTGCAGATCGGGCTACAGAGCTAGTTTAAATCACACGGAGACCGTGCAGACAGCCGTAAACGGCGCTGCAAGGCCAAGAAACCCTCCTCTAGGTTATCCTATATAGTGTTTTTCCACTATTTAGCTGGATACAAGTGGAAAGACACTAATAGGAATTTTTTTTTTCAAATTTTAAACTGGCTGCACTATTTGAAAAAAAGGAAATTGTTTTTCAAGGTATGAGGCAGTAACGCACCCTGAGCTGAATCCAACCGGCTATGGCTGCACACAGACTACAGGGCGAGCTGCGCTCACACGGAGACCGTGCAGACAGCCGTAAACGGCGCTGCAAGGCCAAAAAACCCTCCTCTAGGTTATCCTATATAGTGTTTTTCCACTATTTAGCTGGATACGAGTGGAAAGACACTAATAGGAATTTTTTTTTTCAAATTTTAAACAGGCTGCACTATTTGAAAAAAAGGAAAATTTTTCTCAAGGTATGAGCCAGTAACGAACCCTGAGCTGAATCCAACCGGCTATGGCTGCACACAGACTACAGGGCGAGCTGGGCTCACACGGAGACCGTGCAGACAGCCGTAAACGGCGCTGCAAGGCCAAAAAACCCTCCTCTAGGTTATCCTATATAGTGTTTTTCCACTATTTAGCTGGATACGAGTGGAAAGACACTAATAGGAATTTTTTTTTTCAAATTTTAAACAGGCTGCACTATTTGAAAAAAAGGAAAATTTTTCTCAAGGTATGAGCCAGTAACGAACCCTGAGCTGAATCCAACCGGCTATGGCTGCACACAGACTACAGGGCGAGCTGGGCTCACACGGAGACCGTGCAGACAGCCGTAAACGGCGCTGCAAGGCCAAAAAACCCTCCTCTAGGTTATCCTATATAGTGTTTTTCCACTATTTAGCTGGATACGAGTGGAAAGACACTAATAGGAATTTTTTTTTTCAAATTTTAAACAGGCTGCACTATTTGAAAAAAAGGAAAATTTTTCTCAAGGTATGAGCCAGTAACGAACCCTGAGCTGAATCCAACCGGCTATGGCTGCACACAGACTACAGGGCGAGCTGGGCTCACACGGAGACCGTGCAGACAGCCGTAAACGGCGCTGCAAGGCCCAAAAACCCCCCTCTAGGTTATCCTATGTAGTGTTTTTCCACAATAGAGCTGGAGACTGGTGGAAAAACACTAATAGGAAATTTGAGAAAAAATGTGCAGCAGGCTGCACTAAGAGCAAAAAAGAACAACTGTGTGAGGCAGTGTGAACCCCCCCTGAGCTGAATACAACCGGGTATATGGCTGCACACAGACTACAGAGTGAGCTGCACACACACACACACACAGAGACCTTGCAGAACGCTGTTAAAACAGCGCTGCAAGGCAAGAGCAAGGTGAACAGTGAAGAACACACAGCGTTTTGCTAAATTAGCCTTTGGAAAGGAAAATAAAGCAATTAGCTAGCTCAACTGGCCCTCAGTTAGAACACAGCGTCCTGTCCCTAACTGAAATCACAGCAGAGTGAGCGCAAAATGGCGGCAGCGCTTTTTTATAGTGCAGAGTGACATCATTTCAGCAGCCAATCCAAGCCTTGCCAGTACTTACATGCCCACCATGCTAAACAGGATGTGCCCACACTTTCATTCATTCCTCATTGGCTGCTGCGTTCAATTTGAATTCTGGGAACTTCCGATTCCGGTATCCGATACGCGGGAAGTATCGGAATTCAGTATCGGAATTCCGATACCGCAAATATCGGCCGATACCCGATACTTGCGGTATCGGAATGCTCAACACTAGCCGTCGGTAACACCTGAGGCTTTGGCGTGTGACCTGTGTACATCTGATCGGCCCCATGAGATCAGGTGGCGGTATATAACCCGCGCTCGGCTTCCTCTCTGGCGGTGGCAGGTGCAGAGCATTGTGTGTCACGCTCCGAGACGTGTGTAATGTTTCGGCGGGTGTCAGGTGCGCTCCCCTCCCCCTCTATAATAAGCCGGGGGTATTACAGGACTGGTGTCTGCAGTGGTGCACCCTTGTATCGTCAGCAGGGCATGCTGGGAGTTGTAGTTTTACACCAACTGAAGCGCTAAAAGCAGGGGTTCCCGGATCAAGGGTAAAAGGAGAAGAAATGAGTGCAGATCCACCACCTGCCCACTAGAGGCGCCTCTGCATGGTGTAGTACAGCTGCCAGTGAGGTGAACCACAAGTCCCAGCACTGCTGCGAGGAGATGCACAATGGGGCCGAGCTGTATATGTCTTTAAGCCCACAATCCTCCCAGACCAATAACCGGCTGATAACAGAGAGAAGCAGCGACTGACGCCCCTAACCCCACAATCATAGACTAACAATGAGGTAATGAAAGGGAAACCAGCGGCGGAGGATTGTGCAATGCTGCGGAGGATGGGTGTGATCATCACACCACCAGGACAGAGGTTACTGTGTGCAGAGGTCGCCCCGACTGTACAGGAATGTGACCGACCAAAGCAGGAAATAAGTACACCCCTCCCCCCATACACATGCCTCATAGAACTACAACTCCCATCATGCCCCAGCATCCTGCGCCACAATACATGATGAATGGAGGTTATTAAAAGAAGTCTCATGATGCGACTCACGAGGCTCCGAGATCATCCAGCGGCTTCCCCCAGAGCCCAATTACCGAGAGCGGAGCGCCATCTTCCTGGAAAACAAATCCCCGGAGTCATCCCGCCATTACATCCTGTGTAATACCACCGCTACCAGGCGACATCACCGCCACACCCAGAGCCGGAACCATTAATACCCGGCCCGAAATAAGAGGGCAGCGAAGAGACCACGACCCCAAATATCAGACCAACTACTGAACCCACCAGTCACCTAGTGCCATCACTGTACATAGGGGCGGTATTATAGTAGTTATATTCTTGTACATAGGGGCAGTATTATATTAGTTATATTCTTGTACATAGGAGCAGTATTATAGTAGTTATATTCTTGTACATAGGAGCAGTATTATAGTAGTTATATTCTTGTACATAGGGGCAGTATTATAGTAGTTATATTCTTGTACATAGGAGCAGTATTATAGTAGTTATATTCTTGTACATAGGAGCAGTATTATAGTAGTTATATTCTTGTACATAGGAGCAGTATTATAGTAGTTATATTCTGTACATAGGAGCAGTATTATAGTAGTTATATTCTGTACATAGGAGCAGTATTATAGTAGTTATATTCTTGTACATAGGAGCAGTATTATAGTAGTTATATTCTTGTACATAGGGGCAGTATTATAGTAGTTATATTCTGTACATAGGAGCAGTATTATAGTAGTTATATTCTTGTACATAGGAGCAGTATTATAGTAGTTATATTCTTGTACATAGGGGCAGTATTATATTAGTTATATTCTTGTACATAGGAGCAGTATTATAGTAGTTATATTCTTGTACATAGGAGCAGTATTATAGTAGTTATATTCTTGTACATAGGGGCAGTATTATAGTAGTTATATTCTTGTACATAGGAGCAGTATTATAGTAGTTATATTCTTGTACATAGGAGCAGTATTATAGTAGTTATATTCTGTACATAGGAGCAGTATTATAGTAGTTATATTCTTGTACATAGGAGCAGTATTATATTAGTTATATTCCTGTACATAGAGGGCGGTATTATAGCAGTTATATATTTGGGCGTATTACATTCTTGGGTGCGTCCACCATGCTCCGGTCTGGGGAGGGGGCTGGGTTTTCCCCTCACCCTTAGGGCCCCTTTCCACTTGTGTGAGAAAAAAACGGTCCGATTTACGGACCGAAAAAACTGATGTAACGTCTGCGAGTGCCATGCGAGTGTCATGCGATTTTTTTATCGCAACATCCGTATGACATCCGTATTGCTGTCCGATTTTTACGCACGGGTCTCCTTTGAAAAGCCGGTAATTCAGCGCAGAGTACAGTAAAATCACACTGACAGGTTAGATTAGAGTAGATATATACACATAGAATAGGTATATATACATATATATATGTCAGGGAGACACCTATATATATATATTTATATTTAATGCAGCGCTAGATAGCTTTAAAGCTGGTAATTCAATTACCGGCTTTTGCTTTCTCCTTCACAAACCCGACATGATATGAGACCTGGTTACATACAGTAAACCATCTCATATCACCATTTTTTTTGCATATTCCACACTACTAATGTTAGTAGTGTGTATATGCAAAATTTGGGCGTTCTAGCTATTATATTTAAGGGTTAAATGGCGGAAAAAATTGGCGTGGGCTCCCGCACAATTTTCTCCGCCATAGTAAAGCCAGTGACTGAGGGCAGATATTAATAGCCTGGAGAGGGTCCATGGTTATTGCCCCCCCCCCCCCCCCTTCTGGCTAAAAACACCTGCCCCCAGCCACCCCAGAAAAGGCACATCTGGAAGATGCGCCTATTCTGGCACTTGGCCACTCTCTTCCCATTCATTTTTATTTAACGCCCAATCCACTCAGTGAAGACCCTCGTTCTGTGACAAAAAAAAAAATAAACCAACAATATACTTACCTTCCACAGATCTGTAAAGTCCAACGATGTAAATCCTTCTGAAGGGGTTAAAACATTTTGCAGCCAGGAGCTTTGCTAATGCAATGCTACTCCTCGCTGCAAAACCCCGGGAAATGAGTCTAAATATAGATCAATGAGCTATATTTAGCTTCATTTGCGGTGAGGCGTCCTCTGCTGGCTGTTCATAGATCGTGGGAACTTTCCTAGAAAGCCTGGGGCGTTAAATAAAAAATTACAACAACCTTTGTTTTTATTTCATTAAAATAATTTTTAATAATGTGTGTGTATTTTTTTAACCCTTTCTTTCAATTGGATTAATAATGGATAGGTGTCATAATTGACGCCTCTCCATTATTAATTAGGCTTAATGTCACCTTACAATAGCAAGGTGGCATTAACCCTTCATTACCCCATATCCCACCGCTACACGGGAATGGGAAGAGAGTGGCCAAGTGCCAGAATAGGCGTATCTTCCAGATGTGCCTTTTCTGGGGTGGCTGGGGGCAGGTGTTTTTAGCCAGGGGGGGGCCAATAACCGTGGACCCTCTCCAGGCTATTAATATCTGCCCTCAGTCACTGGCTTTACTACTCTGGCGGAGAAAATTGTGCGGGAGCCCACGCCAATTTTTTCCGCCATTTAACCCTTAAATATAATAGCTAGAACGGCCAAATTTTGCATATACACACTACTAACATTAGTAGTGTGGAATATGCAAAAAAAATGGTGATATGAGATGGTTTACTGTATGTAAATCAGGTCTCATATCATGTCGGGTTTAGGAAGGAGAAAGCAAAAGCCGGTAATTGAATTACCAGCTTTAAAGCTATCTAGCGCTGCATTAAATATAAATATATATATATAGGTGTCTCCCTGACATATATATATGTATATATACCTATTCTATGTGTATATATCTACTCTCATCTAACCTGTCAGTGTGATTTTACTGTACTCTGCGCTGAATTGCCGGCTTTTCTAAGGACACGGGTGCGTAAAAATCGGACAGCACTTGCATGGTGCGAGTGCTGTGCGTTTTTTTTCTCGCACCCATTGACTTGCATTGGCGAGTCTCGTCCGAGAATCTCAGCAATACGCAGCATGCTGCGATTTTTTTCTCAGCCGACACAGATTTTTCTCAGTCCGATTTCGGCTGGGAAAAAAAAAAAAAAAAATTCGCAAATGGAGTGTCACATTGATTAACATTGGTCCGAGTGCAATCCGATTTTTTATCGGATTGCACTCGTCCGTTTTTCTCACAAGTGGAAAGGGGCCCTTATTGTCAGTGAACACTCGGCTTTGCTGCCTCCCACATTTAGGTCACTGGGTGACTTCACACTTGGGTTTCATGTGCCGAAATCCAACCCGGGAATCGTCTGCGTTTCGCTAAATGTTACATAAAAGGTAACGGGATCCGTCGCCCTCGGCAGAATCCACACAAGTGGCGGCCGTCGCAGGACGACATCGGACACCGCTGAGCGGCCGGAATCTTATTCCTGGCAGCCGCCGTATTTTGTGGTATCGCTCAGGTATTCGGTAATGAAGTGATGAGATCTCCGGGGGGCAGGGAGACCCCGATATAATACAGTGACTATAACATGTCGCTCAGCTGATTTTCGTTACAATTGTATCTGCAGCAGCACAGGTCACTTTCCTGTTATATATATAGCTCCGCCCTGTGTGAGCTCCCAGCCAATGATTATGAGCCAGAGGTCACATGACTTCCTTTAAGACCAGCCCCCAAGGAACTAGAAAAGTCAAGCTTGTGCCTCCATAACTAACTACAACTCCCAGCAGATTCCAGGTGTTTGCAGACCCCCCGCTTGTCACATGCCAGTGTGTAAATGATCAACCGCGCCAGGACTGATCGTCAAGATCCGAGAGACCAGAGGGATTATGGGACAAAGATCTCCCACCCAGCTCGCTGGGATCCTGCACGTGGTCCACACCCACAGCAGTGCGGTGCCAGGCAGGACCGGTCACCCGTGGACTTCAGCCCTTATCACAAGTTATGGATTATCTCCTCCTCACACGCAGAGTCGGAGAATTTGGCAAGAAAGGGTTTTGGCAGGTCGGGTGGTACGCTGGGACTGACGCCGTCCGCGAGGAGGAGGAGGGTCCGTGTGTTAGATAAGACCCGCAGATAAGGGGGGGGAGGGGGGGGGCAGGGTCATTTTATTTTGCCCGAAAATAGAAAAATCCACCATAGCCCTTTTCTCCCCCGACCCACAGCCCGGTGGGCACTGTGCCCGGTGAGATCAGAGTGTGACAATAGACACCAGTGTGTGGCGGCATCACGGGGGCGCGAGTCCGATCCCGTCACATTAATATCCAGAGAGATAAACAAGTGACGAAGGGGCAGGATGGGCCGAGACGTGCGCTGCCCACCCGCCAGGGTTACGGTCCCGAGGCACCAACGTGCGCAGTCACCCAGCTTTCCTGATGCGGAGATTCAACTTCTCGAGCGTCCTGTGGTCGTTTGGAGGCTAATGGGCTGGCGCAGAGGGGAGCCGCCGGGCCGGAGGAGACGGGGAAGCCGCCCGGCCGGAGGAGACGGGGGAGCCCACGGGCCGGAGGAGCCCACGGGCCGGAGGAGACACCAGGCCGGAGGATGATGCACGACTCCTGTATACAGACAGGCGCTTATTAACTATTGATGCGGCCGGTGCGAGCACAAGTGCTGAGCGCAGCACTGACTGCGGCCCCGGGCGACGGAGCAGAAATCAGTCACCTTCTGCAGACGGGAGAAAAACTGCCACCACCCCGAGCAGCGGGACAAGGTCACCTTCACCTCCGCTGGAAGCCCCGGGGACGGGAGGCAGCGCATCCACCCAGTCAGTGTAAGGTCTACAGTAACGGGAGCGGACCCCCATATAGGACACATCCCCGCAGTCAGTGCAGGGTCTACAGTAATGCGAGCGGACCCCCATACATGACATATCCCCGCAGTCAGTGCAGGGTCTACAGTGATGTGGGGAGCGGACCCCCAGATGAGACATTTATATCATACTGTGTGTAAAATAATGTGGAACTCCATCTATAACTGGGGGCAGCAGCTGGGAATATGAGGGGGCTACCATGAGCCGCTGGGGTCCGGAGCCCGATGGTCACAGCTGCAGTCAGGCGAGAGGCTCTGACAACCCCTCATGTGCAGAGACAGCAGTTGTCAGCCCCATCAGGAGTGGAGGAGCTCTGGATCCTTCAGTAGCGGGGGATGGTGCATCTGGGTTGAGTAACCCTTTCATGCACGCAGTCCTCGCCGGCCCGCCGGGGTGCACACAGCGGTCTTTGTGTGCTGCAGATCGCACACTGGCTCCGGCCGCTGTTTGGGGGGCTGCAGACCGCCCTCCACACACGGACGCCTTTGTAAGATATAATACAAGGCACAAGCTCCGCTCTCGCCCGGGGAAGAGGCGCGGGGGTCCGCAGCCGGACCGTCTATACAGGGCTAGTTAACCCTCCATCTCTGCTTTACATAATCCTGTCCCCTGGACGAGGGGCTGCTGAAATACTCTGCACTGCTGGCATCCTGCTCCACCCACACTAAGGCAGTGCACTCCTCCCCTGAAATACTCTGTGCTGCTGTGGGACCCTCAATGCTACGCCTCCCCTCAGGATCAGCGCACTCCTCCCCTGAAATACTCTGTGCTGCTGTGGGACCCTCATTGCTGGGCCTCCCCTCAGGATCAGCACACTCCTCCCCTGAAATACTCTGTGCTGCTATGGGACCCTCAATGCTGGGCCTCCCCTCAGGATCAGCACACTCCTCCCCTGAAATACTCTGTGCTGCTATGGGACCCTCAATGCTGGGCCTCCCCTCAGGATCAATGCACTCCTCCCCTGAAATACTCTGTGCTGCTGTGGGACCCTCATTGCTGGGCCTCCCCTCAGGATCAGCACACTCCTCCCCTGAAATACTCTGTGCTGCTATGGGACCCTCAATGCTACGCCTCCCCTCAGGATCAGCACACTCCTCCCCTGAAATACTCTGTGCTGCTGTGGGACCCTCAATGCTGGGCCTCCCCTCAGGATCAGCGCACTCCTCCCCTGAAATACTCTGTGCTGCTGTGGGACCCTCATTGCTGGGCCTCCCCTCAGGATCAGCACACTCCTCCCCTGAAATACTGTGCCGCTGTGGGACCCTCATTGCTGGGCCTCCCCTCAGGATCAGCGCACTGCTCCCCTGAAATACTCTGTGCTGCTATGGGACCCTCATTGCTGGGCCTCCCCTCAGGATCAGCGCACTCCTCCCCTGAAATACTCTGTGCTGCTGTGGGACCCTCAATGCTGGGCCTCCCCTCAGGATCAGCACACTCCTCCCCTGAAATACTGTGCCGCTGTGGGACCCTCATTGCTGGGCCTCCCCTCAGGATCAGCGCACTGCTCCCCTGAAATACTCTGTGCTGCTATGGGACCCTCATTGCTGGGCCTCCCCTCAGGATCAGCGCACTCCTCCCCTGAAATACTCTGTGCTGCTGTGGGACCCTCAATGCTGGGCCTCCCCTCAGGATCAGCACACTCCTCCCCTGAAATACTCTGTGCTGCTGTGGAACCCTCAATGCTGGGCCTCCCCTCAGGATCAGCGCACTCCTCCACTGAAATACTCTGTGCTGCTATGGGACCCTCAATGCTGGGCCTCCCCTCAGGATCAGCGCACTCCTCCACTGAAATACTCTGTGCTGCTATGGGACCCTCAATGCTACGCCTCCCCTCAGGATCAGCGCACTCCTCCCCTGAAATACTCTGTGCTGCTATGGGACCCTCATTGCTGGGCCTCCCCTCAGGATCAGCACACTCCTCCCCTGAAATACTCTGTGCTGCTATGGGACCCTCATTGCTGGGCCTCCCCTCAGGATCAGCGCACTCTTCCCCTGAAATACTCTGTGCTGCTGTGGGACCCTCATTGCTGGGCCTCCCCTCAGGATCAGCGCACTCCTCCCCTGAAATACTCTGTGCTGCTGTGGGACCCTCAATGCTGGGCCTCCTGCGGCAGCGGGCCTGGCACAGCACACACGTGGAATCAGCGTGGCGCAGGGACTTACATTCTCCTGGGCAGGGCTTGGAGGGGGCTCAGCCAGAAGGGCGCACACATCGTCGTACTGGTCATGCTGGGAGTTGGGGCCCTCGGAGGTGACTGGCATGTGTCCTCTGCGCAGCCTCAGGACAGACTCAGGACGGACGCTGCTCCCCTCCGCGTCTTGTGTGTTCATGGGATGTGGGGGTCCCACGTCAGGGTCTTTTCTGCTGGACGGAAGGCCAGCGTCACTCCAGAGACCTGCGGGGAGATTAAAGTCATTAATATTCACCCGTGTTGCCCGCGGACCCCAAAGCCCAGAACGACGGCTGAGCCATTACTTCTGTGCCCAGAGCGGGGGAGCATGGCGGCCGACCGCCAACCTGCGCAGGAAAGAGAACCGCGATCCGGAGCGGCGGAGGAAACATCCAACACGAGTCGTAAAAGTTATTAATTTATCAGAATCTGATAAGATTACCCCTCCCCCAATAATAAACCTGCACAACACGCCACGCGCGGACAAGGTCTCTTAAAGGGGAAAGCACCTAGAAGGAATTATTAGGGAGGGACTAGAGGGGCTCCGGCCCTTACCCCGGTGGGTGCCATTGCCCCTAATCCGAGGCGTTACGGTCCGGTCACAGGCAACATCAAAGAGCTGTGAAATCCGATAATTGCGCCCCTCGACTACACACAGGGGGCGGGAGCTTCTCGTCCTCCGCCGGACCACCACCACCTGGGGGGCACAGGATGGCCGGGTCATAAAGGGGCGAGGGCAAAAAGAACAATGAATGTCAGAGCCAAAAATACAGGTGGCGGTGGGCAGAGGGCTTATACCAGGCCGCAGGGAGAATCTATGTAGCTGGCAGACGGGTGAGACGGTGGGCACCACTGGGCGGGGGAGGGGGCACGTGCTCATCATCAACAGCTTAATATGCAAAACAGGGGCTCAGCATTAACGAGGAAAGGAGCTCAGAGCTGGATTAGCCAACTGGCAGCGCAGGGCAGGATGGACCCGGGCGGGGGAGAGAGACGGCCACTTACAGACTAATTATTAACGGCCTCAATACGCTCTGGTCTCCCACCTTCCATAATAAACAGTAAAGCTTCACAGAGACCACCCCCGACCCAGAGCGAGCGGCAGCCCCCCAGCACGGCGCAGCCTGCGGCACTACGTATTGTTAGAAAAGAAGTGTGCTGGCCCTTTAAATCTCCCAATTACAATCTGAGAAGAAGGCGAAACCCCAGAGAGGCCAATGTTATAGTCAGCAAGCGCCATAATTACAGGGGGCGCCGGCATCCGAGGGAACGCCAACCTGCCGGCGAGGGAGGCGCCACGGTGCCAGCCGACACATGCCGAACAGTCACCAGAGCCAGGGGGCAACCGCAGCAAATCACAGCCCGACCACATGATGGCAGCTATATACCTGGACATAGGGGGCAGCACGATGGCAGCTATATACCTGGACATAGGGGGCAGCACGATGGCAGCTATATACCTGGACATAATGGGCAGTACGATGGCAACTATATACCTGGACATAGGGGGCAGCACGATGGCAGCTATATACCTGGACATAGGGGGCAGCACGATGGCAGCTATATACCTGGACATAGGGGGCAGTACGATGGCAACTATATACCTGGACACAGGGGGCAGTACGATGGCAGCTATATACCTGGACATAGGGGGCAGCATGATGGCAGCTATATACCTGGACACAGGGGCAGTACGATGGCAGCTATATACCTGGACATAGGGGGCAGTACGATGGCAGCTATATACCTGGACATAGGGGGCAGTACGATGGCAACTATATACCTGGACATAGGGGGCAGCACGATGGCAGCTATATACCTGGACATAGGGGGCAGTACGATGGCAACTATATACCTGGACACAGGGGGCAGTACGATGGCAGCTATATACCTGGACATAGGGGGCAGCATGATGGCAGCTATATACCTGGACACAGGGGCAGTACGATGGCAGCTATATACCTGGACATAGGGGGCAGTATGATGGCAGCTATATACCTGGACATAGGGGGCAGCACGATGGCAGCTATATACCTGGACATAGGGGGCAGTATTATAGTAGTTATATTCTTGTACATAGGAGCAGTATTATAGTAGTTATATTCTTGTACAGAGGAGCAGTATTATAGTAGTTATATTCTTGTACATAGGGGGCAGTATTATAGTAGTTATATTCTTGTACATAGGAGCAGTATTATAGTAGTTATATTCTTGTACAGAGGAGCAGTATTATAGTAGTTATATTCTTGTACATAGGGGGCAGTATTATAGTAGTTATATTCTTGTACATAGGAGCAGTATTATAGTAGTTATATTCTTGTACATAGGGGCAGTATTATAGTAGTTATATTCTTGTACATAGGAGCAGTATTATAGTAGTTATATTCTTGTACATAGGGAGCAGTATTATAGTAGTTATATTCTTGTACATAGGGGCAGTATTATAGTAGTTATATTCTTGTACATAGGGAGCAGTATTATAGTAGTTATATTCTGTACATAGGGGCAGTATTATAGTAGTTTTATACCTTGGCTGACCCCGCTGTATGCTCTCCCTCTGATGCGCCATGGTTTGCTCTCCTGTCTGGCAGATGAGGACGGTTGGGCACTATTTATTGAGCGGCCCGGGACAGAGTTTCCCAGGTACTACAGGTGCCAGCTCTCTTACGTGGTACATGGTGCCCAGCGGGGCGGATGTGTACAGAGCCCGATTCCGCTTGTTTACTGAGGTAATTAAACAAGGAACGGAAGTGGATCTGATCAAGTGTGCGCAAAAGCGTCCGGGGGACGACGCAGCGCCACAGCCCTGGTGCGAGACCTTGGGGGGCACAGATCCCAGCACCAGCCGACAACCTTTCTCAGAACTTGCACCATGACTGACCAGCGGCAGAGGCGGCGAAACCAGTCATCAGCTCTGTGGTAATCAGGGTGACGCAGCTCGGCAGGAATGCAGCGCACAAGTAAGACCCTACGTCTGTGAGACGCAAGACCTCTGGAAACTTCCACACATGGCCCAGGAATTCTCCGGCAGAACTTCAGAGGAAATGTTGGGGGGCGGCGGAGGCCACGGACGTCATCACTACACCTGGCACAGAATCAGAGGGGCCGCAGAGGTGATACAACAAGCATGGAGACCCCGAGCGGAGCACCCCCAAAGTAATAGATATCCGGACCACCATGCTAGACATCTGGGTGCTGGGCATTATGGGAACTGTAGTTACTCTTCATTCCATTTCTGAATGCAGCTTTGGCTGTGACTGGAGTATAATTATAAGTTACTGAATGGTGAGAGCAGAACGCCGAGCCGACACCGGGGGCGCCACTTATCAGGAAAGACTCCATGCTTTACACTGCATCTCTGCTCCATTAGGACACAGGGGTGACGCTGGCAGAGCAGAGGTCCATTGGAGGTTACATAGTCTGAAATCTGCCTCCTGCCTTACCGGCAGCTTCTCCGTCTCCCCCCCCCCCCCCCCCATACTTTACACTGCAGCTTCTCCGTCCCCCCCCCCATGCTTTACACTGCAGCTTCTCCGTCCCCCCCCCCCATGCTTTACACTGCAGCTTCTCCGTCCTCCCCCCCCCCCCATACTTTACACTGCAGCTTCTCCGTCCCCCCCCCCATGCTTTACACTGCAGCTTCTCCGTCCCCCCCCCCATGCTTTACACTGCAGCTTCTCCGTCTCCCCCCCCCCCCATGCTTTACACTGCAGCTTCTCAGTCTCCCCCCCCCCCATGCTTTACACTGCAGCTTCTCAGTCTCCCCCCCCCATGCTTTACATTGCAGCTTCTCCGTCCCCCCCCCCATGCTTTACACTGCAGCTTCTCCGTCTCCCCCCCCCATGCTTTACACTGCAGCTTCTCCGTCTCCCCCCCCCCATGCTTTACACTGCAGCTTCTCCGTCCCCCCCATGCTTTACACTGCAGCTTCTCCGTCTCCCC
Organism: Ranitomeya imitator; assembly: GCF_032444005.1. Lineage (NCBI taxonomy): Eukaryota > Metazoa > Chordata > Amphibia > Anura > Dendrobatidae > Ranitomeya > Ranitomeya imitator. Next base: position 9,376,885 of record NC_091285.1, read on the forward strand.
CCCCATGCTTTACACTGCAGCTTCTCCGTCCTCCCCCCCATGCTTTACACTGCAGCTTCTCCGTCCTCCCCCCCCCCATGCTTTACACTGCAGCTTCTCCGTCCTCCCCCCCCCCATGCTTTACACTGCAGCTTCTCCGTCCTCCCCCCCCCCATGCTTTACACTGCAGCTTCTCCGTCTCCCCCCCCATGCTTTACGCTGCAGCTTCTCCGTCTCCCCCCCCCATGCTTTACACTGCAGCTTCTCCGTCCCCCCCATGCTTTACACTGCAGCTTCTCCGTCTCCCCCCCCATGCTTTACACTGCAGCTTCTCCGTCCTCCCCCCCATGCTTTACACTGCAGCTTCTCCGTCCTCCCCCCCCCCATGCTTTACACTGCAGCTTCTCCGTCTCCCCCCCCATGCTATACACTGCAGCTTCTCCGTCTCCCCCCCCCCCCCATGCTTTACACTGCAGCTTCTCCGTCTCCCCCCATGCTTTACGCTGCAGCTTCTCCGTCTCCCCCCCCCCATGCTTTACACTGCAGCTTCTCCGTCCCCCCCATGCTTTACACTGCAGCTTCTCCGTCTCCCCCCCCATGCTTTACACTGCAGCTTCTCCGTCCTCCCCCCCATGCTTTACACTGCAGCTTCTCCGTCCTCCCCCCCCCCCATGCTTTACACTGCAGCTTCTCCGTCTCCCCCCCCATGCTATACACTGCAGCTTCTCCGTCTCCCCCCCCCCCCATGCTTTACACTGCAGCTTCTCCGTCTCCCCCCATGCTTTACGCTGCAGCTTCACCGTCTTCCCCATACTTTACGCTGCAGCTTCTCCGTCTCCCCCCCCCCCATGCTTTACGCTGCAGCTTCTCTGTCTCCCCCATGCTTTACGCTGCAGCTTCTCCGTCTCCCCCCCCCCCCATGCTTTACGCTGCAGCTTCTCCGTCCCCCCCCCCCCATGCTTTACACTGCAGCTTCTCCGTCTCCCCCCCCCCATGCTTTACACTGCAGCTTCTCCGTCCCCCCCATGCTTTACACTGCAGCTTCTCCGTCTCCCCCCCCATGCTTTACACTGCAGCTTCTCCGTCCTCCCCCCCATGCTTTACACTGCAGCTTCTCCGTCCTCCCCCCCCCCATGCTTTACACTGCAGCTTCTCCGTCCCCCCCCCCCCCATGCTTTACACTGCAGCTTCTCCGTCTCCCCCCCCCATGCTATACACTGCAGCTTCTCCGTCTCCCCCCCCCCCATGCTTTACACTGCAGCTTCTCCGTCTCCCCCCCCCCCATGCTTTACGCTGCAGCTTCACCGTCTTCCCCATACTTTACGCTGCAGCTCTTTCTTCCCCCCCCCCCATGCTTTACGCTGCAGCTTTGCTTGTTCAGATCGGCTGCTGCGTACATTTGACAGTAAAAGCAGCCTCCAAACCAGAAGCCTCCTGATCCTCTCTGTCCATGTAAAATATCTATTATATATGGGGAGAAAGCTTTAGAAAGACACACCTGGCTGCTGCAGAACCTCTTGCCTGGCGGGAAGTGCTCCTTGAAGCAACTGATGGTTGTCTTATAACCCGAATATCCTGGGTGACCGATGTACAATGGGAGGAGGGGCGTCACAGTGCGCAGCCCCCGCTCCATCCCGATACACCGACACCCTGTCACCGGCCGGGAACTCTCTGCAGAACTGGAAAAGCCGCCCGGGCGACTTCTCGTAGTCAGGAGGGTCACCGCCCGGGAGCGGGCACCTACACAGGTCTGTACTCGCATGCGTTTGTCGCAATGTGTCAGTGATCACCCTGCGTTCAGGCCTGGTCGTGCAGTCCCATCCATCCGTGTCTTGACCGCTGCGCCCAATCACTAGCCTCAGCGAGGATATACAGCATCTGACTGTTGGAGACCAGTGACTGGTCGCAGCGGTCCGGTGTCCGATGAACACGACGTCAAGATAATCAACCTGCAGCAATTCAGCTGCCACGAAACCACAACACCCAGCATGCTCAGACAGCCCCCAGACGCTGCACATATTGCACTGTAAGACCCCGGACTAATCTCCCCCACATCCTATAAGGCGAAGAAAGACCGCTGAAACGTCAGGTCTTCTCCAGTCACACCAAAAGCTGCAGACAGGACTCGTAGGTGCCATATAGAGGGCAACTGACCATTACTCCGGTTCTTGTAGTTCTCGCCCTGGTCCAATATCCCCCCGGTCCAGGTGTCTTGGGAGGTCCCTGTACTCGGTGAAACGTACAGAGCAAGGTCATCGGAGCCGCAGCTCCCAAAATAAAGGCACATACTGGAGCGTGCGCCAAACTATGCAGCTCCAGGAACATAACCCCCCCGCGGGGAGGAACGAACCTCAGGAGCGAGCGATCAGTCACAGCAAGATGGTCCAATTGGACGGTGCAGAGAAGATCAGCCCCCAAAAGAGCAGCTGGGGCCATTCAGTAAAAGCCAATGTATGTGACAGCTTAGCATCAATGATGCAGGCTATACGTGCACAAAAAAAAAAAAAAAAAAGGGGGCCTGCTCCTTTAAATTGCAGCTGCCTCTGGCAGCCTCCATATACAACAGGCCAGACGGGCAGCCCCGGGCCCGGTGCAACACGGGGCGGGGCAGCCCCGGGCCCGGTGCAACACGGGGCGGAGCAGCCCCGGTGCAACACGGGGCGGAGCAGCCCCGGGCCCGGTGCAACACGGGGCGGAGCAGCCCCGGGCCCGGTGCAACACGGGGCGGAGCAGCCCCGGTGCAACACGGGGCGGAGCAGCCCCGGGCCCGGTGGCTTCTAGATCCTGGCCTGACACCACTGATAAAGCAAAGACCTCCGACGAGAAAACAGCAAACTGTAAAGCGGGACCCCGATACCGGCGGAGACGTCACCGGCTGCTAATAGTAATGTCAAGGGCTCGCTCCGCACCAAGGAGGGGCGCAGGGTACAGCAAAGGTCTGGGGGGCACAAAAAGACCACAAAACCTTATGGACCAGGGGTCTGAAGTGTCGCAGAGAGTAGCAGGGCTGGAAACAACCAAAAAAAGAAGTGGTGGACAGGACCAAGGTTGCAATCTATCCCTGTTATCAGTCAAATCGAGCTGCGTAGAGGAGGCCCGGCTTATTGGGAATTGCACTCTATTGCTCCCTGTTATCAGCCATTCCAGGTCGGGCTGAAGGACAGGAAGTGCAGAATTTCTACTTAATATCTCATCTCCAGCCGCTCCTCATAAGGAACCAGTGATGGGGGCTACTGGCCCTTTAACTACAGGTGATGCGAGGTCAGCGGTCAGGAAAGGGTGTAATGTGGAACCATCGGGAGGACTCGCACCAGTAATCGATTATATGGCGGCGACAGGAGGAGTTCACTGAGGAAATCAGATTTAATGATATGGGAAATATGGCTGCAGAACACCACCTGAGCCCCCGATACATCCCCAGACGGGGGGCCGCCATGACTGAACACCGGAGGGCTGCAACTACTACTCCCAACATTCACCAACAGCCACAGCATAGAGGGCACACCCCAACATGTGAGAAGTCAGGGACCCCTCCGCTCAGCAACGTGACCCCTTATCTCTTACTGAAGACCCCCACTCAGAAGACTATGTATGGTGCACACCATACAGACAGTATACAGATGTGCCGGAGGTAGTGGGCCGTATACTCCTGTACGGGGGGCAGTATACAGATGTGCTGGAGGTAGTGGGCCATATACTCCTGTACGGGGGCAGTATACAAATGTGCCGGAGGTAGTGGGCCGTATACTCCTGTACGGGGGCAGTATACAGATGTGCTGGAGGTAGTGGGCCATATACTCCTGTACGGGGGGCAGTATACAGATGTGCCGGAGGTAGTGGGCCGTATACAGATGTGCTGGCGGTGGTGGGCCGTATACTCCTGTACGGGGGGGGGGGGGGGACGGACGGGACAGTATACAGATGTGCCGGAGGTAGTGGGCCATATACTCCTGTACGGGGGGCAGTATACAGATGTGCCGGAGGTAGTGGGCCGTATACTCCTGTACGGGGGGGGCAGTATACAGACGTGTCGGAGGTAGTGGGCCATATACTCCTGTACGGGGGGCAGTATACAGATGTGCCGGAGGTAGTGGGCCGTATACTCCTGTACGGGGGGGTGGGGGGGGCAGTATACAGATGTGCCGGAGGTAGTGGGCCGTATGTTCCTGTACGGGGGGGGGGGGTATTGGGCAGTATACAGATGTGCCGGAGGTAGCGGGCCGTATGCTCCTGTACAGGGGGGGTGGCAATATACAGATGTGCCGGAGGTAGTGGGCCGTATACTCCTGTACGGGGGGCAGTATACAGATGTGCCGGAGGTAGTGGGCCGTATACTCCTGTACGGGGGGGTGGGGGGGGCAGTATACAGATGTGCCGGAGGTAGTGGGCCGTATGTTCCTGTACGGGGGGGGGGGGGGGGGGGGGGTATTGGGCAGTATACAGATGTGCCGGAGGTAGCGGGCCGTATGCTCCTGTACAGGGGGGGTGGCAATATACAGATGTGCCGGCGGTAGTGGGCCGTATGCTCCTGTACAGGGGGGGTGGCAATATACAGATGTGCCGGAGGTAGTGGGCCGTATACTCCTGTATGGGGGGGGGGGGCAGTATACAGATGTGCCGGCGGTAGTGGGCCGTATACTCCTGTACGGGGCAGTATACAAATGTGCCGGAGGTAGTGGGCCGTATACAGATGTTCCGGCGGTAGTGGGCCGTATACTCCTGTATGGGGGGGGGGGGCAGTATACAGATGTGCCGGAGGTAGTGGGCCGTATGCTCCTGCACGGGGGGTGGGGGTGGGAAGGGGGAGTATACAGATGTGCCGGAGGTAGTGGGCCGTATGCTCCTGTACGGGGGCAGTATACAGATGTGCCGGAGGTAGTGGGCCGTATACTCCTGTACAGGGGAGCAGTATACAGATGTGTCGGAGGTAGTGGGCCGTATGCTTCTGTACAGGGGGCAGTATACAGGTGTGTCGGAGGTAGTGGGCCGTATACTCTTGTACGGGGGGCAGTATACAGATGTGCCGGAGGTAGTGGGCCGTATGCTCCTGTACGGGGGGCAGTATACAGATGTGTCGGAGGTAGTGGGCCGTATACTCCTGTACGGGGGGCAGTATACAGATGTGCCCGAGGTAGTGGGCCGTATGCTCCTGTACGGGGGGCAGTATACAGATGTGCCGGAGGTAGTGGGCCGTATGCTCCTGTACGGGGGGGCAGTATACAGATGTGCCGGAGGTAGTGGGCCGTATACTCCTGTACGGGGGCAGGATAGAGGGGTATGGGGGCGGCCGACTGTTGAGTTACCACACGGACAAACAGGGCAGTATATAAGGGTGTGTGGAGGGAAGTTACAGGGCTGTGTGTGGGTTTCTGTGTGGGGCACTGTACACAGGGGTGCACGGGGCTGTACACAGGGGTACAGTGGTACGGCAGGCTGTACAAAGGGGGCAGTACACAGGGGTCTCAGGGGGCTATACACAGGGGGTTGCAGGGCAGTATACAGTGGTATGGCGGGCTGAGGGGCAGTATACAGGGGTTCAGAGGGCTGTACACAGGGGGCAGTACACAGGGGTGCAGGGGGCAGTATACAGGGGTCTGTGGGGTAGTACACAGGGGTGCGGAGGGCTGTACACAGGGGGCAGTACACAGGGGTGCGGGGGGCAGTATACAGGGGGGCTGTACGGCTGTACACAGGGGTGCGGGGGGCTGTACACAGGGGGCTGCGGGGCAGTATACAGGGGTGCGGGGGGCAGTACACAGGGGGCTGCGAGGCAGTATAAAGGGGGGCTGTGGGGCAGTATAAAGGGGTACGGCGGGCTGTGGGGCTGTACACAGGAGTGCGGGGGGCTGTACACAGGGGGCTGCGAAGCAGTATAAAGGGGGGCTGTGGGGCAGTATACAGGGGTACGGCAGGCTGTGGGGCAGTATAAAGGGGGGCTGTGGGGCAGTATACAGGGGTACGGCAGGCTGTGGGGCAGTATAAAGGGGGCTGTGGGGCAGTATACAGGGGTACGGCGGGCTGTATACAGGGGTGCGGGGGGCTGCGAGGCAGTATAAAGGGGGGCTGTGGGGCAGTATAAAGGGGGGCTGTACACAGGGGTTCGGGGGGCAGTATACAGGGGTACGGCGGGCTGTGGGGCTGTACACAGGGGTGCGGGGGGCTGTACACAGGGGGGCAGTACACAGGGGTACGGCGGGCTGTGGGTCTGTACAGAGGGGTGCGGGGGGCTGTATACAGGGGCACGGCGGGCTGCGGGGCAGTATACAGGGGTGCGGCGGGTTGTGGGGCTGTACACAGGGGTTCGGGGGCAGTATACAGGGGTACGGCGGGCTGTGGGTCTGTACACAGGGGTGCAGGGGGCTGTACACAGGGGGCTGCGGGGCAGTATACAGGGGTACGGCGGGCTGTGGGGCAGTATACAGGGGTGCTGTACACAGGGGCTGTGGGGCAGTATACAGGGGTACGGCGGGCTGTGGGGCTGTACACAGGGGTGCGGGGGGCTGTACACAGGGGGCTGCGGGGCAGTATACAGGGGTACGGCGGGCTGTGGGGCAGTATACAGGGGTGCGGGGGGCTGTGGGGCAGTATACAGGGGTACGGCGGGCTGTGGGGCTGTACACAGGGGTGCGGGGGGCTGTACACAGGGGTGCGGGGGGCTGTACACGGGGGGCTGTACGGCAGTATAAAGGGGGGCTGTGGGTCTGTACACAGGGGTATGGCGGGCTGTGGGGCAGTATACAGCGGTGCGGGGGGCTGTACACAGGGGCTGTGGGGCAGTATACAGGGGTGCGGCGGGTTGTGGGGCAGTATACAGGGGTACGGCGGGCTGTGGGGCAGTATACAGGGGTACGGCGGGCTGTGGGGCTGTACACAGGGGTGCGGGGGGCTGTACACAGGGGGCTGTGGGGCAGTATACAGGGGTACGGCGGGCTGTGGGGCAGTATACAGGGGTGCGGGGGGCTGTACACAGGGGCTGTGGGGCAGTATACAGGGGTACGGCAGGCTGTGGGGCAGTACACAGGGGTGCGGGGGGCAGTATACAGGGGGGCTGTACGGCTGTACACAGGGGTGCGGGGGGCAGTACACAGGGGGCTGCGAGGCAGTATAAAGGGGTACGGCGGGCTGTGGGGCTGTACACAGGAGTGCGGGGGGCTGTACACAGGGGGCTGCAAGGGGGGCTGTGGGGCAGTATACAGGGGTACGGCAGGCTGTGGGGCAGTATAAAGGGGGGCTGTGGGGCAGTATACAGGGGTACGGCAGGCTGTGGGGCAGTATAAAGGGGGGCTGTGGGGCAGTATACAGGGGTACGGCGGGCTGTATACAGGGGTGCGGGGGGCTGCGAGGCAGTATAAAGGGGGGCTGTGGGGCAGTATACAGGGGGCTGTACACAGGGGTTCGGGGGGCAGTATACAGGGGTACGGCGGGCTGTGGGGCTGTACACAGGGGTGCGGGGGGCTGTACACGGGGCTGCGGGGCAGTATACAGGGGTACGGCGGGCTGTGGGGCAGTATACAGGGGTGCGGGGGCTGTACACAGGGGCTGTACACAGGGGCTGTGGGGCAGTATACAGGGGTACGGCGGGCTGTGGGGCTGTACACAGGGGTGCGGGGGGCTGTACACAGGGGGCTGCGGGGTAGTATACAGGGGTACGGGGGGCTGTACGGCAGTATAAAGGGGGGCTGTGGGTCTGTACACAGGGGTATGGCGGGCTGTGGGGCAGTATACAGGGGTGCGGGGGGCTGTACACAGGGGCTGTGGGGCAGTATACAGGGGTTCGGGGGGCAGTATAAAGGGGGGCGGCGGGTTGTGGGACAATATACAGGGGTACGGCGGGCTGTGGGGCAGTATACAGGGGTGCGGGGGGCTGTACACAGGGGCTGTGGGGCAGTATACAGGGGTACGGCGGGCTGTGGGGCTGTACACAGGGGTGCGGGGGGCTGTACACAGGGGGCTGCGGGGCAGTATACAGGGGTACGGCGGGCTGTGGGGCAGTATACAGGGGTGCGGGGGGCTGTACACAGGGGCTGTGGGGCAGTATACAGGGGTACGGCAGGCTGTGGGGCAGTACACAGGGGTGCGGGGGGCAGTATACAGGGGGGCTGTACGGCTGTACACAGGGGTGCGGGGGGCTGTACACAGGGGTGCGGGGGGCAGTACACAGGGGGCTGCGAGGCAGTATAAAGGGGGGCTGTGGGGCAGTATAAAGGGGTACGGCGGGCTGTGGGGCTGTACACAGGAGTGCGGGGGGCTGTACACAGGGGGCTGCGAAGCAATATAAAGGGGGGCTGTGGGGCAGTATACAGGGGAACGGCAGGCTGTGGGGCAGTATAAAGGGGGGCTGTGGGGCAGTATACAGGGGTACGGCAGGCTGTGGGGCAGTATAAAGGGGGGCTGTGGGGCAGTATACAGGGGTACGGCGGGCTGTATACAGGGGTGCGGGGGGCTGCGAGGCAGTATAAAGGGGGGCTGTGGGGCAGTATACAGGGGGGCTGTACACAGGGGTTCGGGGGGCAGTATACAGGGGTACGGCGGGCTGTGGGGCTGTACACAGGGGTGCGGGGGGCTGTACACAGGGGTGCGGGGGGCTGTACACAGGGGGCTGCGGGGTAGTATACAGGGGTACGGGGGGCTGTACGGCAGTATAAAGGGGGGCTGTACACAGGGGTGCGGGGGGCTGTACACAGGGGCTGTGGAGCAGTATACAGGGGTTCGGGGGGCAGTATACAGGGGTACGGCGGGTTGTGGGGCTGTACACAGGGGTTCGGGGGCAGTATACAGGGGTACGGCGGGCTGTGGGTCTGTACACAGGGGGCTGCGGGGCAGTATACAGGGGTACGGCGGGCTGTGGGGCAGTATACAGGGGTGCGGGGGGCTGTACACAGGGGCTGTGGGGCAGTATACAGGGGTACGGCGGGCTGTGGGGCTGTACACAGGGGTGCGGGGGGCTGTACACAGGGGGCTGCGGGGCAGTATACAGGGGTACGGCGGGCTGTGGGGCAGTATACAGGGGTGCGGGGGGCTGTACACAGGGGCTGTGGGGCAGTATACAGGGGTACGGTGGGCTGTGGGGCTGTACACAGGGGTGCGGGGGGCTGTACACAGGGGGCTGCGGGGTAGTATACAGGGGTACGGGGGGGCTGTACACAGGGGGCTGTGGGGCAGTATAAAGGGGGGCTGTGGGTCTGTACACAGGGGTACGGCGGGCTGTGGGGCAGTATACAGGGGTGCGGGGGGCTGTACACAGGGGCTGTGGGGCAGTATACAGGGGTACGGCGGGCTGTGGGGCTGTACACAGGGGTGCGGGGGGCTGTACACAGGGGGCTGCGGGGTAGTATACAGGGGTACGGGGGGCTGTACACAGGGGGCTGTGGGGCAGTATAAAGGGGGGCTGTGGGTCTGTACACAGGGGTACGGCGGGCTGTGGGGCAGTATACAGGGGTGCGGGGGGCTGTACACAGAGGGCTGTGGGGCAGTATAAAGGGGTTTGGGGGGCAGTATACAGGGGTACGGCGGGCTGTGGGGCAGTATAAAGGGGGGCTGTGGGTCTGTACACAGGGGTACGGCGGGCTGTGGGGCAGTATACAGGGGTGCTGTACACAGGGGGCTGTGGGGCAGTATAAAGGGGGGCTGTGGGTCTGTACACAGGGGTACGGCGGGCTGTGGGGTAGTATACAGGGGTTCGGGGGGCAGTATACAGGGGTACGGCGGGCTGTGGGGCAGTATAAAGGGGTTCGGGGGGCAGTATACAGGGGTACGGCGGGCTGTGGGGCAGTATACAGGGGTACGGCGGGCTGTGGGGCTGTACACAGGGGTGCGGGGGGCTGTACACAGGGGGCTGTGGGGCAGTATAAAGGGGGGCTGTACACAGGGGTGCGGGGGGCTGTACACAGGGGTGCGGGGGGCTGTACACAGGGGTGCGGGGGGCTGTACACAGGGGTGCGGGGGGCTGTACACAGGGGTGCGGGGGGCTGTACACAGGGGTGCGGGGGGGCTGTACACAGGGGTGCGGGGGGGCTGTACACAGGGGTGCGGGGGGGCTGTACACAGGGGTGCGGGGGGGCTGTACACAGGGGTGCGGGGGGGCTGTACACAGGGGTGCGGGGGGGCTGTACACAGGGGGCTGTGGGGCAGTATAAAGGGGGGCTGTACACAGGGGTGCGGGGGGCTGTACACAGGGGTGCGGGGGGCTGTACACAGGGGTGCGGGGGGCTGTACACAGGGGTGCGGGGGGCTGTACACAGGGGTGCGGGGGGCTGTACACAGGGGTGCGGGGGGCTGTACACAGGGGTGCGGGGGGGCTGTACACAGGGGTGCGGGGGGGCTGTACACAGGGGTGCGGGGGGGCTGTACACAGGGGTGCGGGGGGGCTGTACACAGGGGTGCGGGGGGGCTGTACACAGGGGTGCGGGGGGGCTGTACACAGGGGTGCGGGGGGGCTGTACACAGGGGTGCGGGGGGGCTGTACACAGGGGTGCGGGGGGGCTGTACACAGGGGTGCGGGGGGGCTGTACACAGGGGTGCGGGGGGGCTGTACACAGGGGTGCGGGGGGGCTGTACACAGGGGTGCGGGGGGGCTGTACACAGGGGTGCGGGGGGGCTGTACACAGGGGTGCGGGGGGGCTGTACACAGGGGTGCGGGGGGGCTGTACACAGGGGTGCGGGGGGGCTGTACACAGGGGTGCGGGGGGGCTGTACACAGGGGTGCGGGGGGGCTGTACACAGGGGTGCGGGGGGGCTGTACACAGGGGTGCGGGGGGGCTGTACACAGGGGTGCGGGGGGGCTGTACACAGGGGTGCGGGGGGGCTGTACACAGGGGTGCGGGGGGGCTGTACACAGGGGTGCGGGGGGGCTGTACACAGGGGTGCGGGGGGGCTGTACACAGGGGTGCGGGGGGGCTGTACACAGGGGTGCGGGGGGGCTGTACACAGGGGTGCGGGGGGGCTGTACACAGGGGTGCGGGGGGGCTGTACACAGGGGTGCGGGGGGGCTGTACACAGGGGTGCGGGGGGGCTGTACACAGGGGTGCGGGGGGGCTGTACACAGGGGTGCGGGGGGGCTGTACACAGGGGTGCGGGGGGCAGTAAAAAGGGGGGCTGTGGGTCTGTACACAGGGGTACGGCGGGCTGTGGGGCAGTACACAGGGGTGCGGGGGGCTGTACACAGGGGTGCGGGGGGCTGTACACAGGGGTGCGGGGGGCTGTACACAGGGGTGCGGGGGGCTGTACACAGGGGTGCGGGGGGCTGTACACAGGGGTGCGGGGGGCTGTACACAGGGGTGCGGGGGGCTGTACACAGGGGTGCGGGGGGCTGTACACAGGGGTGCCGGGGGCTGTACACAGGGGGCTGTACACAGGGGTACGGCGGGCTGTGGGGCAGTATACAGGGGTGCGGGGGGCTGTACACAGGGGTGCGGGGGGCTGTGGGGCAGTATACAGGGGTACGGGGTGTTACAGGCAGCTGACCGTCGGGTCACCACACAGCATCCATAATTACAGCAGGACGTCAGTGACACCGGCCGCCGCACCGTCTTCCCCTCCTTCCCGCTCTCCCGGCCGGCGCCTCACCTTCTCCCTGTCTCCAGCCTCGCCGTTCTTCTGCCCGTCCGGCCGCCGCCGTCTCTTATTGTCGCCTCCCCGGGTTGCCTGGCAGCGTCACCATGACGGCCATCGCACGAGGGAGCAGCGACCAATCACAGCGCCTCCTGTATGCATGCACCAATACGTTGCGCAGAGTCATCCCGCCCTCGAGACGCTGCATGCCGGGAAATGTAGTCTTACCTTAGCCCCGCTCTTTATTTGTTTTGAGCAAGCCAAGGTCGCGGCTGACACGTGCTCCGTGCTGACCAATCAGCGGCTGAATCCATCACTTCCTGGTCACGTGACCTGTTTCTATGACAACCACGACTCTTCTTCAGTCATGGTTCAATGGACGCCTCTAGTGATCACCGGAGACTCAGGCTGTTCGCTCAACACCAGCCTGTGATATCAATAAAGTTATTAAAAAAAAAAAAAAATAGGAAAGATGAATGCAGCACGTTTTCAGCAAATACTGGGGGCAAATTTTCACTCATCAGCCCAGTAGTCCATCCTAAATGCGGCAGCCAGGGTCGTCCATCTATCTATCTAATCGTTACTCGGACTCCGCTCTTCGCCAGTCGTTACACTGGCTGCCCATTCATTACAGGATACAATTCACAGTACTTGTTCTCCCCCACAAAGCTCTGCACAGTGCGGCCCCCCATACTCCCACTCCCGACTCCAAGACTTCTCCCGTGCTGCGCCAATCCTCTGGAATGCTCTACCCCAAGAAAAGAGAACATGCACAAAACAGGGATCAGCCAAAGATTAGGGTAAAAATACAAAGCTTTATTACAGAACTGGAGATACACACATAGAAAAACAATTAACAATCCCTTTGGGATAATTCACACAAAAACAGATCCAAAATGAGGAGTATAATACTCACGAGTTCCCCGAGGCGAAAAATGGCGTCAATCTGTCTGACAAAGCCAACACAACTGAGGACTAAAGAGACGATGAACACTTGTTGTAAATGACGTCTGAGAAGAAAATGTGAATAAATGGAGGAAGAGTCCCAGCAATGCCCTGACTGCACCAGAAGGTGTAATAATGAGAATGTGCAACAACACAACCAGTCCTACAAGATGGCGGCTGCACAGACTATGGCAGCAATAAGCTAAGGTCCCAGTGCGGCCCTAACTGGTCAGGGGGCCCGGGTGCATAGGACGAGTTGGTGTAACAAGCAGTCAATACTCCGCCCTGACACCCCAGCACACGGTCCAGCCTCAGGGGGGCACGGACCCACGCGTTCCGACACTCACGGTGTCTTTTTCAAGGTGGATATACCCCGGTCCTGTTATTTATCTATAAATAGGAACATTAAATCAAAAATCATACCAGCTGTTTCCTGGCGGCGCCCAGAACGGCATAATGGTGGCTCGGCGGTGGGGCATCTAGGTCTTGTACATATCTCGATCATATCTGTATTTCTGCTTTTTTTCATATTTTGTTGCATTGTGAAATAATAGCCTATATTTAATTGGCCGTAAGATCCCATTTTTCGTTGTTTTCGCTTTTTTATATGTGCCCTTATTGTGTTGCGCGGTGTCACGCTTGTTAAACCAAAGAAATCACCCGGCGCATGCGCATTCCATCCTACAGCGCATGCGTTTGTGCTCAAATACATCTTTTTTTTGGAGACGAATTTATGACTTCTGCCTCACACAGGGTCCGCGCATGCTCTCGATATATGTGAACCTTCACTTGCTTCCTTCCGGGCCACCGCCCACCTCGTGTATCACCGCCGAGCCACCATTATGCCGTTCTGGGTGCCGCCAGGAAACAGCTGGCATAATTTTTGATTTAATTTTGCTCTCTATGTAAAGATAAATAACAGGACCGGGGTATATCCACCTTGAAAAAGACACCGTGAGTGTCGGAACGCGTGGGTCCGTGCACCCCTGAGGCTGGACCGTGTGCTGGGGTGTCAGGGCGGAGTATTGACTGCTTGTTACACCAACTCGTCCTATGCACCCGGGCCCCCTGACCAGTTAGGGCCGCACTGGGACCTTAGCTCATTGCTGCCATAGTCTGTGCAGCCGCCATCTTGTAGGACTGGTTGTGTCGTTGCACATTCTCATTATTACACCTTCTGGTGCAGTCAGGACATTGCTGGGACTCTTCCTCCATTTATTCACATTTTCTTCTCAGACGTCATTTACAACAAGTGTTCATCGTTTCTTTAGTCCTCAGTTGTGTTGGCTTTGTCAGACAGATTGACGCCATTTTTCGCCTCGGCGAACTCGTGAGTATTATACTCCTCATTTTGGATCTGTTTTTGTGTGAATTATCCCAAAGGGATTGTTAATTGTTTTTCTATGTGTGTATCTCCGGTTCTGTAATAAAGCTTTGTATTTTTACTCTAATCTTTTGGTGATCCCTGTTTTGTGCATGTTCTCTTTTCATTTTATGTGTAAGGGCGGGTGTGTAGCCCATTCACCACTTCCATCTATCCCCCTCCCCCTGAAGATGGCTGGACCATCATTGTAATACACACCTGTACTTTGTATCTCCCCCACCTCATTGTAGATTGTAAGCTCTTACGAGCAGGGGCGGCTTATTGTGCTTTAATTATTGTATTGTTAACATTGTTACTTATGTCTGTTGTGTTTGAAATTATTAAACTGTAAAGCGCTATATAAATACAGATTATAATTATTACTTGGACGTTCCAACATGACAACGATCCAAAACACGAGGCCAAGTCGACCTGTCATTGGCTACAGCAGAACAAAGTGAACGTTCTGGAGTGGCCATCTCAGTCTCCTGTCCTCAGTATCATTGAGCCTCTCTGGGGAGATCTCAAGCGCAGTTCATGCTAGACAGGAATTTACAGGAACTGGAGGCTTTATGCCAAGAAGAGTGGGCAGCTTTACCATCTGAGAAAATAAAGAACCTCATCCACAGCTACCACAAAAGACTTCAGGCTGTCATTGATGTTAGAGGGGGCAATACACGGTATTAAGAAATGGGGTGTGTGAACTTTTCATCAGGGTCATTCGGATGTTTTGGGTTGTCATTATGATTTAAAAAGAGAAAACACAGTAGACTGACAATATATGGCTTCACCCAACCACTAACCATGAGTGGAGGAAACATTTTATATTCTCTGAAAAAAGGCCAAAAAAGCAAAAATTCTACCGGGGGATGTAAACTATTGAGCACAACTGTATATACAGAGCAAAAAAGGGGAGAAGGCAGCGCAGCCTAAGGTTAAGACGCAATACATAAAGTGCAAATGCACATATTAATTTCTAACTGTATTATCAAAATGAGACATTTAGCAAACAATTGATCAATTCTTTGAGCCACCCCGCCTCTTCACGGCAATCTTATATTGGGGCAGTCCTACACTACGTTTTTTATATTCGCTGTGCCATAAAGGCCTCCTAAATGAACTAAAAGCAAGACCACATTAAAAGCATACTGTACCTGGAGCATTACTGAGTCACCCCCATGGCGCCAGAATAGGCAAGCGAGGATAAAGGTTGACCAGGTCCAGACAGACATTTCGGATCCAACCTCCACACTGCCCATCCAGAGCCACAGATGAAGAGTGAGACAGGCCGAGGAACAAAGAATTGATCAATTGTTTGCTAAATGTCTCATTTTGAAAATACAGTTAGAAATTAATATGTGCATTTGCCCTTTATGTATTGCGTCTTAACCTTAGGCTGCGCTGGCTTCTCCCCTTTTTTGCTCAACTGTATATGGATGGGGGACATAAGAAATAAAATTCAAAGAAGCTTTATTGGCAGGACCAAATAAACATTAGTTTTGCCAAAGCGTACAGTAGGGAATAGGGATAGGGACCGTGGGAACTATGGATGGGCACATCCAGGGTAAGGGCTTTGGAAGTCCATGGCATATCAGTTCTCTCTCTGGCAGCCTATGGCATCCGCTCTCATACTGCTCTATCTCCCCTGCTCTCACATACTGCGCTGCCCTCTCCCCCTCACACACATACTGCGCTGCCCTCTCCCCTGCGCACACATACTGCGCTGCCCTCTCCCCCTCACACACATACTGCGCTGCCCTCTCTCTTGCGCACACATACTGCGCTGCCCTCTCCCCCGCGCTCACATACTGTGCTGCTCTCTCCCCCGCTCTCTCACACACTGTGCTGCTCTCTCCCCCGCTCTCTCACACACTGTGCTGTCTTCTCCCCAGCGCTCACATACTGCGCTGCCCCCTCCTCTGTTCTCACATACTGCGCTGCACTCTCCCCCGCAGTCACATACTGCGCTGCCCTCTCCCCTGCACTCACATACTGCGCTGCTCTCTCCCCCGCTCTCATATACTGCGCTGCTCTCTCCCCCGCTCTCACATACTGCGCTGCTCTCTCCCCCGCTCTCATATACTGCGCTGCTCTCTCCCCCGCTCTCACATACTGTGCTGCCCTCTCCCCTGCGCACACATACTGCGCTGCCCTTTCCCCCGCGATCACATACTGTGCTGCTCTCTCCCCCGCTCTCTCACACACTGCGTTGTCTTCTCCCCAGCGCTCACATACTGCGCTGCCCTCTCCTCCACTTTCACATACTGCGCTGCTCTCTCCCCCACATTCACATACTGCGCTGCTCTCTCCCCCACATTCACATACTGCGCTGACTTATCCCCCACTCTCACAAACTGTGCTGCCCTCTCCCCGCTCTCACATACTGTGCTGCCCTCTCCCCCGCTTTCACATACTGTGCTGCCCTCTCCCCCGCTCTCACATACTGCGCTGCTCTCTCCCCCGCTCTCACATACTGCGCTGCCCTCTCCCCCGCTTTCACATACTGCGCTGCCCTCTCCCCCGCTTTCACATACTGCGCTGCCCTCTCCCCCGCTTTCACATACTGTGCTGCCCTCTCCCCCGCTTTCACATACTGTGCTGCCCTCTCCCCCGTGCGCACATATTGCTCTGTTCTCAGCCCAGACTGGTTTTTACATTTGTTTTTTCAGGCTCCACATCGAAGCCTCTAGAGAATAAAAAAACGAAAGAAAAAAAAAAAACGCGCACAGTTCAGCAGCATCTTTAGATGCGCAGGAGCCGGAGTTTGATGAAATCACATCAGGTGTAAAAACAACAGTATCACTGGGCTGATTGGCAGCAAACTCGCCTGACCTTAACCCCATAGAGAATCTTTTGAGTATTGTCAAGAGGAAGATGAGAGACACCAGACCCAACAATGCAGACGAGCTGAAGGCTGTTATCAAAGCAACCTGGGCTTCCATAACCCCTCAGCAGTGCCACAGGCTGATCGCCTCCATGCCACGCTGCATTGATGCAGTAATTGATGCAAAAGGAGCCCTGACCATGTATTGAGGGCATTTACTGAACATACGTTTCAGTAGGGAACATTTCAGATTTTACAATCATTTTTCAAGCTGGTGTTATAAAGTATTCTAATTTCCGGAGATAATGACTTTTTGGGTTTTCATTGGCTGTAAGCCATAATCATCACCATTAATAGAAATAAACACGCGAAATAGATCACTCTGTGTGTAATGACTCTATAGAATATAGGAGATTCACTTTTTGATATATCCTCATTTTGGGAGAATCACCTGTAGCTCTTACACCTGTACAGCACCAGGGCCTTTACCAGCATGGAAACATCGCCACCTACAGTCCACTTGTGGTACATGCAGCTAGGATTCAGACTGCAGCATTCTATTTGCGCCCCCCGCAGCCGTCCTGGAGTATCGCAGTAATGAAACAAATCATTAGGATTTTTAAAAAAAGGAAACAAATAAAAAATAAATAAACATTCCCATCACTGCGCTTTGCCCTAGTTAGACATTAGAAATGAAAAATAAATAAAGCCCATCTGGCGTCGCCGCGTCTGTAACAGTCCGATCCCTGAAATCATAAAGTCATTCAGCCGGACAGTAAAACAAAAAACACCCAAATTACTATTTTTTGGACTTTGCGCCCCCCCCCCCCCCCAAAAAAAAAAAAAAATGCAATAGAAAGTTAAGAAAATGGGAAATTTAGGAGATGGCGCCCTCTGCTGCACGATAATAACAATGCATGTGATCTGCTGCTGATGATATTCCTGCAGTCCCATGCAAATCCAGTGACGAACTCAGCTCTGCTGCATCCGGATCTTGTGAGCGGAACAGATGTCGGAGGTTTCGTCTTTACATATTGTCTCTTCAGAGGCCCAGGCTGCAGCCGATCCTTCCCCTGTGCTTTACACTGCAGCCGATCCTTCCCCTGTGCTTTACACTGCAGCCGATCCTTCCCCTGTGCTTTACACTGCAGCCGATCCTTCCCCTGTGCTTTACACTGCAGCCGATCCTTCCCCTGTGCTTTACACTGCAGCCGATCCTTCCCCTGTGCTTTACACTGCAGCCGATCCTTCCCCTGTGCTTTACACTGCAGCCGATCCTTCCCCTGTGCTTTACACTGCAGCCGATCCTTCCCCTGTGCTTTACACTGCAGCCGATCCTTCCCCTGTGCTTTACACTGCAGCCGATCCTTCCCCTGTGCTTTACACTGCAGCCGATCCTTCTCCTGTGCTTTACACTGCAGCCGATCCTTCCCCTGTGCTTTACACTGCAACCGATCCTTCCCCTGTGCTTTACACTGCAGCCGATCCTTCCCCTGTGCTTTACACTGCAGCCGATCCTTCTCCTGTGCTTTACACTGCAGCCGATCCTTCCCCTGTGCTTTACACTGCAGCCGATCCTTCCCCTGTGCTTTACACTGCAGCCGATCCTTCCCCTGTGCTTTACACTGCAGCCGATCCTTCTCCTGTGCTTTACACTGCAGCCGATCCTTCCCCTGTGCTTTACACTGCAGCCGATCCTTCTCCTGTGCTTTACACTGCAGCCGATCCTTCTCCTGTGCTTTACACTGCAGCCGATCCTTCCCCTGTGCTTTACACTGCAACCGATCCTTCTCCTGTGCTTTACACTGCAGCCGATCCTTCCCCTGTGCTTTACACTGCAGCCGATCCTTCCCCTGTGCTTTACACTGCAGCCGATCCTTCCCCTGTGCTTTACACTGCAGCCGATCCTTCTCCTGTGCTTTACACTGCAGCCGATCCTTCCCCTGTGCTTTACACTGCAGCCGATCCTTCCCCTGTGCTTTACACTGCAGCCGATCCTTCCCCTGTGCTTTACACTGCAGCCGATCCTTCCCCTGTGCTTTACACTGCAGCCGATCCTTCTCCTGTGCTTTACACTGCAGCCGATCCTTCCCCTGTGCTTTACACTGCAGCCGATCCTTCTCCTGTGCTTTACACTGCAGCCGATCCTTCCCCTGTGCTTTACACTGCAACCGATCCTTCCCCTGTGCTTTACACTGCAGCCGATCCTTCCCCTGTGCTTTACACTGCAGCCGATCCTTCTCCTGTGCTTTACACTGCAGCCGATCCTTCCCCTGTGCTTTACACTGCAGCCGATCCTTCCCCTGTGCTTTACACTGCAGCCGATCCTTCCCCTGTGCTTTACACTGCAGCCGATCCTTCTCCTGTGCTTTACACTGCAGCCGATCCTTCCCCTGTGCTTTACACTGCAGCCGATCCTTCTCCTGTGCTTTACACTGCAGCCGATCCTTCTCCTGTGCTTTACACTGCAGCCGATCCTTCCCCTGTGCTTTACACTGCAACCGATCCTTCCCCTGTGCTTTACACTGCAACCGATCCTTCCCCTGTGCTTTACACTGCAGCCGATCCTTCCCCTGTGCTTTACACTGCAGTGCTGCTCGTTCAGACTGGAAGGGTATCTGGATCAAATCACTATCTTAGATACCGTGGCTCAGCAGATGGTATCACACAGGAGAGGATTAGATACATGGCTCAGCAGACAGTATCACACAGGAGAGGATTAGATACACGGCTCAGCAGTCAGTATCACACAGGAGAGGATTAGATACACGGCTCAGCAGACAGTATCACACAGGATAGGATTAGATACATGGCTCAGCAGTCAGTATCACACAGGATAGGATTAGATACATGGCTCAGCAGTCAGTATCACACAGGATAGGATTAGATACACGGCTCAGCAGTCAGTATCACACAGGAGAGGATTAGATACATGGCTCAGCAGACAGTATCACACAGGAGAGGATTAGATACACGGCTCAGCAGACAATATCACACAGGAGAGGATTAGATACACGGCTCAGCAGACAGTATCACACAGGATAGGATTAGATACATGGCTCAGCAGTCAGTATCACACAGGATAGGATTAGATACATGGCTCAGCAGTCAGTATCACACAGGATAGGATTAGATACACGGCTCAGCAGTCAGTATCACACAGGAGAGGATTAGATACCGTGGCTCAGCAGATGGTATCACACAGGAGAGGATTAGATACACGGCTCAGCAGACAATATCACACAGGAGAGGATTAGATACACGGCTCAGCAGTCAGTATCACACAGGATAGGATTAGATACACGGCTCAGCAGTCAGTATCACACAGGAGAGGATTAGATACACGGCTCAGCAGATGGTATCACACAGGAGAGGATTAGATACACGGCTCAGCAGTCAGTATCACACAGGAGAGGATTAGATACACGGCTCAGCAGATGGTATCACACAGGAGAGGATTAGATACCGTGGCTCAGCAGATGGTATCACACAGGAGAGGATTAGATACACGGCTCAGCAGTCAGTATCACACAGGAGAGGATTAGATACCGTGGCTCAGCAGATGGTATCACACAGGAGAGGATTAGATACACGGCTCAGCAGTCAGTATCACACAGGAGAGGATTAGATACACGGCTCAGCAGTCAGTATCACACAAGAGAGGATTAGATACACGGCTCAGCAGATGGTATCACACAGGAGGGGATTAGATACACGGCTCAGCAGTCAGTATCACACAGGAGAGGATTAGATACACGGCTCAGCAGTCAGTATCACACAGGAGAGGATTAGATACACGGCTCAGCAGATGGTATCACACAGGAGAGGATTAGATACACGGTTCAGCAGACAGTATCACACAGGAGAGGATTAGATACACGGCTCAGCAGACAGTATCACACAGGATTATATACACAGCTCAGCAGACAGTATCACACAGGATAGGATTAGCTATACGGCTCAGCAGACAGTATCACACAGGAGAGGATTAGATACACGGCTCAGCAGTCAGTATCACACAGGATAGGATTACATACACAGCTCAGCAGTCAGTATCACACAGGAGAGGATTAGATACATGGTTCAGCAGACAGTATCACACAGGAGAGGATTAGATAGACGGCTCAGTAGACAGTATCACACAGGAGAGGATTAGATACACGGCTCAGCAGACAGTATCACACAGGAGAGGATTAGATACACAGCTCAGCAGTCAGTATCACACAGGAGAGGATTAGATACACGGCTCAGCAGTCAGTATCACACAGGAGAGGATTAGATACACGGCTCAGCAGACGGTATCACACAGGAGAGGATTAGATACACGGCTCAGTAGACAGTATCACACAGGAGAGGATTAGATACACGGCTCAGTAGACAGTATCACACAGGAGAGGATTAGATACACGGCTCAGCAGACAGTATCACACAGGATAGGATTAGATACACGGCTCAGTAGACAGTATCACACAGGATAGGATTAGATACACGGCTCAGCAGTCAGTATCACACAGGAGAGGATTAGATACACGGCTCAGCAGTCAGTATCACACAGGAGAGGATTAGATACACGGCTCAGCAGACAGTATCACATAGGATAGGATTAGATACATGGCTCAGCAGTCAGTATCACACAGGAGAGGATTAGATACACAGCTCAGCAGTCAGTATCACACAGGAGAGGATTAGATACACGGCTCAGCAGTCAGCATCACACAGGAGAGGATTAGATACACGGCTCAGCAGACGGTATCACACAGGAGAGGATTAGATACACGGCTCAGCAGACAGTATCACATAGGATAGGATTAGATACATGGCTCAGCAGTCAGTATCACACAGGAGAGGATTAGATACACAGCTCAGCAGTCAGTATCACACAGGAGAGGATTAGATACACGGCTCAGCAGTCAGCATCACACAGGAGAGGATTAGATACACGGCTCAGCAGACGGTATCACACAGGATAGGATTAGATACACAGCTCAGCAGTATCACACAGGAGAGGATTAGATACACGGCTCAGCAGAAAGTATCACACAGGAGAGGATTAGATACACGGCTCAGAAGATGGTATCACACAGGAGAGGATTAGATACACGGCTCAGAAGATGGTATCACACAGGAGAGGATTAGATACACAGCTCAGCAGACCGTATCACACAGGAGAGGATTAGATACACAGCTCAGCAGACCGTATCACACAGGATAGGATTAGATACACGGCTCAGCAGTCAGTATCACACAGGATAGGATTAGATACACGGCTCAGCAGACAGTATCACACAGGAGAGGATTAGATACACGGCTCAGCAGTCAGTATCACACAGGATAGGATTAGATACACGGCTCACCAGTCAGTATCACACAGGAGAGGATTAGATACACGGCTCAGCAGACAGTATAACACAGGAGAGGATTAGATACACGGCTCAGCAGTCAGTATCACACAGGAGAGGATTAGATACACGGCTCAGCAGACAGTATCACACAGGAGAGGATTAGATACACGGCTCAGCAGTCAGTATCACACAGGAGAGGATTAGATACACGGCTCAGCAGACAGTATCACACAGGAGAGGATTAGATACACAGCTCAGCAGTCAGTATCACACAGGATAGGAGTAGATACACGGCTCAGCAGTCAGTATCACACAGGATAGGATTAGATACACGGCTCACCAGTCAGTATCACACAGGAGAGGATTAGATACACGGTTCAGCAGTCAGTATCACACAGGAGAGGATTAGATACACGGCTCAGCAGACAGTATCACAGGAGAGGATTAGATACACGGCTCAGCAGACAGTATAACACAGGAGAGGATTAGATACACGGCTCAGCAGTCAGTATCACACAGGAGAGGATTAGATACACGGCTCAGCAGTCAGTATCACACAGGAGAGGATTAGATACACGGCTCAGCAGTCAGTATCGCACAGGAGAGGATTAGATACACGGCTCAGCAGTCAGTATCACACAGGAGAGGATTAGATACACGGCTCAGCAAACAGTATAACACAGGAGAGGATTAGATACACGGCTCAGCAGTCAGTATCACACAGGAGAGGATTAGATACACGGCTCAGCAGACAGTATCACACAGGAGAGGATTAGATACACGGCTCAGAAGACGGTATCACACAGGAGAGGATTAGATACACGGCTCAGCAGACAGTACCACACAGGATAGGATTAGATACAGCCCCTCTATCTATCAGATACATGAAACCATTTTGCGGTTTTGACCTTCTCAACATGGCTGACTTTCACGGACAGGGTAAAATTCTGTAGGAAGCAGCCGCTAAGCATGCTGGTCTATCAACCACCTAGAACATGACGTCACTTTTCTGTGCTGCTGTTGGGATGCCAGTCACGGAGTCAGGGGGCGGGGCGTAGTGGAGTGGGCGGAGGCTGTAGTGTATGGTGTGCCGGTTGGGACATTTCGCTTCTCTAGTGAAAACCGCACGTCACAGCCCAATCCGCTGTCCGCCCTGGACCGGAGTGAGGAGAGCGGGGACCGCGGAGAGAGGTGAGTGGATGAGCGGCGGAGCTCGGGGATGGGATGGGTGGTGGGAAGGGACACGCCCGGACTGATGGCGGCTTGTCCCCGGTACACGGGGGTGATGAATGATCGGGGATGACGGGGCCGGGAGGGGACGGGTCCCTCAGTGTTTGCGGGAGATTGTGGGGGGATCTGCGCCGACGCTTTACAGGGACCCTCCCAGGATCTGAGCGTCCAAGGTGTACACTGGGCAGTGGCAGGCGCCGGGAGGAGATCCGGGGGAGGCGATCCTGGTACCGGGGGTCTGGGGGAGGCGATCCTGGTACCGGGGGTCTGGGGGAGGAGATCCTGGTACTGGGGGGTCTGAGGGAGGCGATCCTGGTACCGGGGGTCTGAGGGAGGCGATCCTGGTACCGGGGGGTCTGAGGGAGGCGATCCTGGCACCGGGGGTCTGAGGGAGGCGATCCTGGTACCGGGGGTCTGAGGGAGGCGATCCTGGTACCGGGGGTCTGAGGGAGGCGATCCTGGTACCGGGGGTCTGGGGGAGGCGATCCTGGTACTGGGGGTCTGGGGGAGGCGATCCTGGTACTGGGGGTCTGGGGGAGGTGATCCTGGCACCCGGGATCTGGGGGAGGTGATCCTGGCACCGGGGGTCTGAGGGAGGCGATCCTGGTACCGGGGGGTCTGAGGGAGGCGATCCTGGTACCGGGGGTCTGGGGGAGGCGATCCTGGCACCGGGGGTCTGAGGGAGGCGATCCTGGTACCGGGGGTCTGAGGGAGGCGATCCTGGCACCGGGGGTCTGGGGGAGGCGATCCTGGCACCGGGGGTCTGGGGGGAGGCGATCCTGGTACTGGGGGTCTGAGGGAGGCGATCCTGGCACTGGGGGTCTGGGGGGAGGCGATCCTGGCACTGGGGGTCTGGGGGAGGCGATCCTGGCACTGGGGGTCTGGGGGGAGGCGATCCTGGCACTGGGGGTCTGGGGGGAGGCGATCCTGGCACTGGGGGTCTGGGGGGAGGCGATCCTGGCACCGGGGCTCTGGGGGAGGCGATCCTGGCACCGGGGGTCTGGGGGGAGGCGATCCTGGTACTGGGGGTCTGAGGGAGGCGATCCTGGCACTGGGGGTCTGGGGGAGGCGATCCTGGCACCGGGGCTCTGGGGGAGGCGATCCTGGCACCGGGGGTCTGGGGGGAGGCGATCCTGGTACTGGGGGTCTGAGGGAGGCGATCCTGGCACTGGGGGTCTGGGGGGAGGCGATCCTAGCACTGGGGTCTGGGGAAGGCGAACCTGGCACCGGGGGTCTGTGGGAGGCGATTCTGACACTAGGTCTCTGGTGTTGGTCCTTTGGCGCCCGGGATCCTGGGCATCGGCAGGTAACAGGTGTCACGGTTTGTGGCTAATTCTGTGGTTTCGATCCCGGGCACTGCCAGGGTAATAGTCTAGGTGGCATAAGTCGCTGCCATTCTCTGGGATGGGTAGGATCCGGGCACTGTGGTAGCCTCTGTCCAGTGCCCGGCTGAGGGAGGGCAATTGTGGTGCGGTCTGACCTTGGGCGCTGCCCTCCTCTAGTCTTGGTGATCGCTGATGGTTGGCTGATGTGTGGTGGGTGATTGTGCTGCCAGGTTTCAGGGGGTGTGATCATGGTGCTGTGCCAGGCTCCATAGAGAGTGGGCATGATTTGCTGGCAGCGGTGGGCACACATGGTGAGGTTGGTGGTATCGGGGCACCATGACTCTGTATGTTTTGTTCTCTGCTGCCTCTGTATGACCCGGGGGTGCCATCTTTGTGCACTGGCGCAGTTGATTCTGGGTGGCATGTGACTCTGGTATTAAACCTGGATGTATTCTCCACTGTGATCCTGGCAGTGTTGGTACCGAGCGGGTGAATAGCATTGCCAGCTCACCTTATACCGGACGGCACCTTGCTGTGTTTTCTATTACACGATGCTGTGACCTGACACCTTTGTGCCCTGACGTTGTTAACCCTTGGCACTCTGTTGGCAGTGTCCTCCTTTGGAGATATGACTTTACTGATAATGTGGCATTACCCCTGGCGTAATCCCTGGATGCCAACCTGTCCGGCATGGGCAGCTAATAATGGTCATTTCATTAACCACTGATCTATTCAGGTTGGCATCTCATAATTGCGTGTTCTGAGCCATGCCCGCCTCTAGATTTGGCAAACCTGCTTGATTAAGTGATTGTGGTCAGTGCCAAGCTCAAGGGTGGATCATCGCTGCTATTGCCAGGCTCTATGGCTGTTGATTGTGGGCAGTGCCAAGCTGCAGAGAGGATGTTGTGGGTAGTGCCAAGCTCCAGGCTGGATGATTGCGACCACTGCCATGGCCAGGGTGCCAGATTGTGGCCATTGCTTTCATTGCTTCACGCTTTTTACAATGTGGGCACTGTTTTGCTTGGGCATCATTATCCCACGGTGCTCTGTTGGCACAGCAATACTTTATAACATGTCCACCTGGTTTGAGTATTATCCAGTCACCTTGGAGCTTTCTCCCTAAGCGAGGTTCTGCAGCAGCTGAGGTGGCAGCACTATATAATTGGCGCTATGGGACTGGGTGGTGATTCCGGGCACCGAGTGCCATATGTCTCCTCCGCTCCCGCTGTCCTGCCCCTTGGGGGGTGAATTTTCGATGCGGCCACTTATGCGCTTCCTGACCTTTCCTTAATGTCGCCTCGTTGTGCTGCGGCCAGTAATTGGCGTTTAACCCTTTGAGAACCGCACGGGCACCAGTTGCTCCTTCTCGCCCCTTTTCTCGCCATCTGGTGCCCCCGAACCTGGCTGTAATATTCGTGGTCCTGTTACCGCTGTTCAGGGACCACTGGTTGTCCACCCATGTGGAGAGCCCCAAGGAATTACCCCCAAATTCTGCACCCCCTGCATATATGCCGTTCAGCTGTCCATCGGGGACTGGCACCTCTTATATTGTTTTTGGCGCCACACTGTTCCCTGCGAGGAGCGATTGGTGCAGCGTTTCTTGTTTTCGGCAGCTCCAGCCTGCCTCCGTATAACCGAGAGGATCCTGGGATCTTTATTTGCACCTCGGCTGGGTACGATGGCGCCATTTTCTGTCCCTTGGGTTTGGTTTCTACCCTTCTTAGTTCTTGCTCAATCACATAATCTCCTGGTTGGAAACAATCAACAAGCAGGACCATTACTGCTGTGCAGCTGGCATTGATAGTGGGCGCTGCGGCTGCCGTTAGTGTACGGTTTCTGCGGGGCGTGTGGGAGGGTGCTGGAGTAGGGTAGAGGGCACTGACATAGGGAGGGCTGCTGTAGCGGGCACTGGTATAGTGGAAGGTGGAGTAGACTAGGGGCACTGGCATAGCGAGTGCTGGTATGGGGCGCTGCCGCTGGCACCTGTGCTGGTGTGGAAGGTGCAGATGCCGTCGCTGGTGTAGGGGATAATTGGGTAGGTTGGGGGCACTGGGGTAGCTAGTACTGTGGCTACCACTTGTTAGTGTAGAGAGCTCTGGTGCTGCGGTTGGCATAGTGGGGCGCTGGGTTAGGGGGACAGCAGCTGCTGCCTCCTGTGCTGGAGTAGGGGATAATGGGGTAGGTTGGGGGCACTGGGGTAGCTGCCGCTGGCACCTATGCTGGTGTAGATGCTGCTGGCGTCTATGCTGGTGTAGGGGATAATTGGGTAGGTTAGGGGCACTGGGGTAGCTGCCGCCTGTGCTGGTGTAGATGCTGCTGGCGTAGTGGGGCACTGGGTTAGGGAGGCAGAAGCCGCTGGCACCTGTGCTGGCATAGATGCTGCTGGTGCCAGTGCTGGTGTAGGGGATAATGGGGTAGGTTGGGGGCACTGGGGTAGCTGCCGCTGGAACCTGTGCTAGTGTAGATACTGTTGCCGCCTGTGCTGGTGTAGGGGATAATAGGGTAGGATGGGGGCACTGGGGTAGCTGCCGCTGGCACCTGCGCTGGCGTAGATGCTGCTGGCGCCTGTGCTGACGTAGATGCTGCTGGCGCCTGTGCTGGTGTAGGGGATAATAGGGTAGGTTGGGGGCACTGGGGTAGCTGCCGCTGGCACCTGCGCTGGTGTAGATGCTGCTGCCGCCTTTGCTGGTGTAGGGGATAATAGGGTAGGTTGTGGGCACTGGGGTAGCTGCCGCTGGCACCTGTGCTGGCGTAGATGCTGCTGGCGCCTGTGCTGGTGTAGGGGATAATGGGGTAGGTTGGGGGCACTGGGGTAGCTGCCGCTGACACCTGTGCTGGCGTAGATGCTGCTGGCGCCTGTGCTGGTGTAGGGGATAATAGGGTAGGTTGGGGGCACTGGGGTAGCTGCCGCTGGCACCTGTGCTGGCGTAGATGCTGCTGGCGCCTGTGCTGGTGTAGGGGATAATGGGGTAGGTTTGGGGCACTGGGGTAGCTGCCGCTGGCACCTGTGCTGGCGTAGATGCTGCTGGAGTAGGGGATAATGGGGTAGGTTGGGGGCACTGGGGTAGCTGGCACTGCGGCTGGTACTTGTTTGTAGAGAGCTCTGGTGCTGCGGTTGGCATAGTGGGGCGCTGGGTTAGGGGGGCAGCAGCCGCTGCCACCTGTGCTGGTGTAGGGGATAATGGAGTAGGTTGGGTGCATTGGGGTAGCTGCCGCTGGCACCTGCGCTGGTGTAGATGCTGCTGGTGCCAGCGCTGGTGTAGGGGATAATGGGGTAGGTTGGGGGCACTGGGGTAGCTGCCGCTGGCACCTGTACTGGGGTAGCTGCCGCTGGCACTTGTGCTGGCGTAGATGCTGCTGGAGTAGGGGATAATGGGATAGGTTGGGGGCACTGGGGTAGCTGCCGCTGGCACCTGTACTGGGGTAGCTGCCGCTGGCACTTGTGCTGGCGTAGATGCTGCTGGAGTAGGGGATAATGGGATAGGTTGGGGGCACTGGGGTAGCTGCCGCTGGCACCTGTGCTGGCGTAGATGCTGCTGGAGTAGGGGATAATGGGGTAGGTTGGGGGCACTCGGGTAGCTGGCACTGCGGCTGGTACTTGTTAGTGTAGAGAGCTCTGGTGCTGCGGTTGGCATAGTGGGGCGCTGGGTTAGGGGGGCAGCAGCTGCTGCCACCTGTGCTGGTGTAGGGGATAATGGGGTAGGTTGGGGGCACTGGGGTAGCTGCCGCTGGCACCTGCGCTGGTGTAGATGCTGCTGCCGCCTGTGCTGGTGTAGGGGATAATGGGGTAGGTTAGGGGCACTGGGGTAGCTGCCGCTGGCACCTGTGCTGATGTAGATGCTGCTGCCGCCTGTGCTGGTGTAGGGGATAATGGGGTAGGTTGGGGGCACTGGGGTAGCTGCCGCTGACACCTGTGCTGGCGTAGATGCTGCTGGCGCCTGTGCTGGTGTAGGGGATAATAGGGTAGGTTGGGGGCACTGGGGTAGCTGCCGCTGACACCTGCGCTGGTGTAGATGCTGCTGCCGCCTGTGCTGGTGTAGGGGATAATGGGGTAGGTTAGGGGCACTGGGGTAGCTGCCGCTGGCACCTGTGCTGATGTAGATGCTGCTGCCGCCTGTGCTGGTGTAGGGGATAATGGGGTAGGTTGGGGGCACTGGGGTAGCTGCCGCTGACACCTGTGCTGGCGTAGATGCTGCTGGCGCCTGTGCTGGTGTAGGGGATAATAGGGTAGGTTGGGGGCACTGGGGTAGCTGCCGCTGACACCTGCGCTGGTGTAGATGCTGCTGCCGCCTGTGCTGGTGTAGGGGATAATGGGGTAGGTTGGGGGCACTGGGGTAGCTGCCGCTGACACCTGTGCTGGCGTAGATTCTGCTGGCGCCTGTGCTGGTGTAGGGGATAATAGGGTAGGTTGGGGGCACTGGGGTAGCTGCCGCTGGCACCTGTGCTGGCGTAGATGCTGCTGGCGCCTGTGCTGGTGTAGGGGATAATGGGGTAGGTTGGGGGCACTGGGGTAGCTGCCGCTGGCACCTGTGCTGGCGTAGATGCTGCTGGAGTAGGGGATAATGGGGTAGGTTGGGGGCACTGGGGTAGCTGGCACTGCGGCTGGTACTTGTGAGTGTAGAGAGCTCTGGTGCTGCGGTTGGCATAGTGGGGCGCTGGGTTAGGGGGGCAGCAGCCGCTGCCACCTGTGCTGGTGTAGGGGATAATGGAGTAGGTTGGGTGCACTGGGGTAGCTGCCGCTGGCACCTGCGCTGGTGTAGATGCTGCTGGAGTAGGGGATAATGGGATAGGTTGGGGGCACTGGGGTAGCTGTCACTGGCACCTGCGCTGGTGTAGATGCCGCTGGTGCCAGCGCTGGTGTAGGGGATAATGGGGTAGGTTGGGGGCACTGGGGTAGCTGCCGCTGGCACCTGTACTGGGGTAGCTGCCGCTGGCACCTGTGCTGGCGTAGATGCTGCTGGTGCCTGTGCTGGTGTAGGGGATAATGGGGTAGGTTGGGGGCACTGGGGTAGCTGCCGCTGGCACCTGTACTGGGGTAGCTGCCAATGGCACCTGTGCTGGCGTAGATGCTGCTGGAGTAGGGAATAATGGGGTAGGTTGGGGGCACTGGGGCAGCTGCCGCTGGCACCTGTGCTAGTGTGGTTCGTGCTGTTGGTGGCGCAGTGTAGAATGTAGGATCCGTCATCAGCAGCTTGCTGGCGTCTTCCTTCAGATTCTTACATGGATTTCCGATTTCTTTCTTGATCTCCAATCAGAGCTTCATCTTAAAGGGGCGGTTTATCTGCCCGATACATGGATGGGTTCTCCCCGGTGTCGGGGATCGGCCTCCTGCATCGGATCTGACTAATCGTCGATGTTGGGGGCTCATTATCTGCCAGGCGGAGCAGGAGCCCCTCTTATTCTGGTGCCCCCTGCTTGTGCCGCCCCCCTCCCCTGGGCAGCCTGTGAAGATGACGCATGGTAGGAGAGCGATCAGCGGCCCACACAGTGTGATCAGCGGCCAAATCCTCCACGGCTGCCCAAGCCTGTTCACCCTCTCTGCTCTCACCACTGCGTGGAAGCCATCTTTAATCTTTACTGCAGTTCTGCCTTTATAGTACATGAACCAGGAGGCCCTGGCTGAACATATCTATAGATAGAGGCGTGATGCCAGCGACGATTACTGGGAGCGTCGTTCTTTCTTGTCCTGAGGGAGGGTAATGATTAACTTCAAAAGCTCCTGTTTTATGGGCGTCTGTCACTTTAAATAGCTCCTTACCGCTTCCAGTAGAGAGAGCGCGCAGTGTAAAGCATGGAGGTCTTGTCTGAGGACGTGTGGCCTGTGTATGTACAGGGAAGCTTCTTTATGTCTCTGTGGTAACCTCAATGAACACCTCCATGCTTTACACTGCAGGTGGATCAAATGTAACACGTCTCATATCACGAGCATTTACTCCGGCGTTCAATAGACCGACATTCCCAGGAATGACAAACGTGCTCTATTATTAGGGGAGTAGCGGTGATATTGCTGCCATTCATGCGTCCGGGAGAGCCGAAATGAAGACGTAACGGCGGCCATTTTGCTTGTTGTCCTGCACACACTGGGGAGATTAATGAAACCTCTGTTGTCCATAGCAACCAATCACAGCACAGCTTTCATTTTACCTCAGCAGAATTCAAAATGAAAGCTGTGCACCGATTGGTTGATATAGATAAGAGTTTTTTTTTTCTTCTATACACGTCCTTGTATAGCAGCCAATCAGAGCGCAGCTTTCATTTTGTATTCTACTGTGAGAGAAATGAAAGCTGCGCTGTGATTGGTTGCGCTGGGTAACGCAGTTTCTCTTCTAGTCAGTGTCCGTTATCTGTAGAGCGCGGCGTGAGGTTTAGTCGCCGTGTGAGGTAATTATCCGTCCATGAGGCGAGTTGCTCATGACGCCCAGGACTTAGCAGCACGCCGCGGCCTCCTCCCCGGTACCGAGCAGAGGCCGGGCCTTTTTTTTATGGAATCTGTGTCTCCTCTGCTCTGAAATATGTCATGAAGCCGTCGGCTTATTTTCCCGCTGGCGCTGAATTCCCATGACACGGGGAATGTTAAAATAGAATTTAACCCCATCAGCGCCGAGGTTACATAACAAGCCGGCCTTGTTGCCGAGGATGAGCCGATCCTGTGAAGAGGCTCGCGCGGCGGTGCGATCACCAGGTCGCTGCGCTTGTCTTAAAGGAACGTCGTCCCGTTAGTCGCCGTCTAGTTCTCTACAGCGGCTGCGCTCTGTGGGACGGCGGCCATCGCAGCGGGGGCACTCTGTTGGACGGCGGCCGTCGCAGAGGCGGATCTCTGTGGGATTGCGGCCATCGCGGCGGCTGCTCTCTGTGGGACGGTGGTCGTCGTGGCAGCTGCTCTCTGTGGGACGGCGGTCGTCGTGGCAGCTGCTCTCTGTGGGACAGCGGTCATTGTGGTGGCTGCTCTCTGTGGGATGGCGGTCGTCATGGCGGTTGCACTCTGTGGGACGGTGGCTGTCGCGGTGGCTGCACTCTGGGACAGTGGCCATCACGGCAGGGGCTCTCTGTGGGACGGCGGCCATCACGGTGGCTGCTCTCTGTGGGACGGCGGTCGTCGTGGCGGCTGCTCTCTGTGGGACGGCGGTCGTCGTGGCGGCTGCTCTCTATGGGACAGCGGCCATCGTGGCTGCTGCTCTCTGTGGGACAGCGGTCATCGTGGCGGCTGCTCTCTGTGATGACGGTCGTCATGGCAGCTGCACTCTGGGATGGCGGCCGTCGAGGTGACTGCTCTCTGTGGGACGGCGGCTGTTCTCTGTGGGACGGCGGCTGTTCTCTGTGGGACGGCGGCTGTTCTCTGTGGGACGGCGGCTGTTCTCTGTGGGACGGCGGCTGTTCTCTGTGGGACGGCGGCTGTTCTCTGTGGGACGGCGGCTGTTCTCTGTGGGACGGCGGCTGTTCTCTGTGGGACGGCGGCTGTTCTCTGTGGGACGGCGGCTGTTCTCTGTGGGACGGCGGCTGCTCTCTGTGGGACGGCGGTCGTCGCGGCGGCTGCGCTCTGTGGGACGGCGGTCGTCGCGGCGGCTGCGCTCTGGGACGGCGGTCGTCGCGGCGGCTGCGCTCTGTGGGACGGCGGTCGTCGCGGCGGCTGCGCTCTGTGGGACACTGGTGGCCGGCTGCGCGGTGTTGAACACACAAATGTTTTTTTATCCCTGGTGATTTTTGGGCTGACCCTTCTCCGTTATACAGTAAAGTGTCGCAGACGCCGCCGCCGTTATCACCGTGTGTGAGTTATTGCTGCACCGTCGCTGCTCATCAGGCGTTGCTATAGTAACTGCAGCATCCTGGAAACGTTCCTGTGGAATTGGCTGAGCCGCGCCTGATGGAGAGCGGGTACCACAGCTCCGGCACGTGACCCGGTCTCCATCCCACTGCGCCAGCGCCCTGTGGGAGATATTGCCCCTGTGATCGTGGTCAGAGATCTGTCTGATACCCCCGTGGTCAGTGCCGATAACTCCCACATTATCTTGTATGGCAGCGCTCACTGTTCATCCTGAGACACCTGGTTCATGCACTGAAAAACAACAATTATTGGAGATTGCAACTGGCTGAGACGTTGGAGAAGAGGACTTTTTGGAGACATTTGTTTTTGTCACCCTGTGAGAGTGCTGACCGCTGGTGTCTGGTATTCAGGGGTGACTACACTCTGCGGCCACCATCCGCCCAGCAGTGGTCGGGGCCGGGAGTGGAGATAACAACATCTGCAGGGTGGAATACATGGAGAATCAGCTAAATCTGACCTAGCGGGAAACGGCTGACTTATTGGCCTCTACTGACATACTCTGTGCTGCTCTTTTTGCTATGTAATTTTGTGACCCCCCTCAGGACCAGCGCTCTTCTCTTCTGACATACTCTGTGCTGCTGTGAGTGGATTTATCTCTGAGTATAACTCTCGTCCTGTTTGCCGCCGTTGCCCGGGGTGGGATTCTCTGCTTCGTCAGTTCTCGTTAGGTAGATTTTGGCTTTTGGGGGTGATTTCTGTGCACACCATGAGCTGGGGGCTGCGGGAAGGACTCGTGTAGCGATTGGTTGGGATCTGACAGCAGATTAGCGTAGGCAGAACTGTAAGAGCATCCGTAGCAGCGGCACTGATTTCTGCTCATCCTGGGCCTTCTGGTTCATGAATAGATTGTGAGTGGTGCAGTGAAGATTGACACTTGTCTTATATATAATTTTTTTTGTCCACAGGTCGGCACATTTGGGCATCTTTCAATCATGGGAAAGTCGTCTATGTCATCGAACTGCTGAAATTTTACATCACCCCGGCGAAAAGTGCGCAAAAGTTCCGGTCCCACCATAAGCCTCGCTCCGCTCTGATCTGAGGTCCTCCCGCAGCCATGTACGGAAGCTCACGATCCGTGGGGAAGATGGAGTCCAGCAGTCAAAGCCCTGGACGCTCTCCACGGCTCCCCCGCTCGCCACGTCTGGGTCATCGGCGCACTAACAGCACCGGCGGTAGCTCCGGAGGAGTCCCTGGCGGTGGCAGCGTCAAGACTCTGTCCATGGAAAATATCCAGTCCCTCAATGCCGCCTACGCCACCGCCAGCCCCATGTACCTGAGCGACCATGAAAATGTGGGTGGAGAGACCCCAAAGAGCACCATGACCCTTGGCCGGTCAGGGGGACGGCTGCCGTACGGGGTGAGGATGACCGCCATGGGGAGCAGTCCTAACATTGCCACAAGTGGGGTGGCCAGCGACAGTATTGCCTTTGGGGATCACCACCTCCCGGCGGTCAGTATGGCCTCCACTGTGCCACATTCTCTCCGCCAAGCCAGGGACAACACCATCATGGACCTCCAGGCCCAGCTGAAGGAGGTTCTGCGGGAAAACGACCTCCTGCGGAAAGATGTGGAGGTGAAGGAAAGCAAACTCAGCTCCTCCATGAACAGCATCAAGACGTTCTGGAGCCCCGAGCTGAAGAAGGAGCGAGCCCTGCGGAAGGACGAGGTGTCCAAGATCTCCGTGTGGAAGGAGCAGTACCGGGTGGTGCAGGAGGAGAACCAGGTGAGGGTCCGCGGCTGCCCGGGGCCACAGTGGCATCACTGCCCATAATACTGCACATAATGTATACATACACTGTAATATATATATGGTACAGTGCATATATTCAGTGTATAGTATGTATCTATGTGGTACGGTGTGTATACGGTATGTACATATACACACACAGAGTGTGATACAGTGTATAATATATGTTATACTGTGTGTGTACATTCCGTATACACACCGTACCATATAGATACATACTATACACTGAATATATGCACTGTACTATATATACATACACACTGTATCACATACACTTGGCCATTTCTTCTCTCCCTCTCCCTCTCCCTCTCCCTCTCCCTCTCCCTCTCTCTCTCTCTCTCTCTCTCTCTCTCTCTCTCTCTCTCTCTCTCTCTCTCTCTTCTCTCTCTCTCTCTCTCTCTCTCTCTCTCTCTCTCCCTCTCTCCCTCTCTCCCTCTCTCTCTCTCTCTCTCTCTCTCTCTCTCTCTCTCTCTCATTTCTGGACGCGCTCTCTCTCTCGGTCTCTCTCTTGGCCATTTCTGGACGCTCTCTCTCTCTCTCTTGGTCAGGACCTCTGTATTGTCATTGCTATTAAGCGGCTCTTTTAGGAACACCACAGACATTAGTAGGTTCGGGGGTCCACAAACCATTACCTCCCCCTGAAGTCTATGGACTACCATAGTCGAGACCCTCAGTTTCCCATCATGCGCTTAGGGATCAGGGGACAAGAAGCCCAGTGATCGGCGTCCTGCATGTTTCCTCATACCAGGAGGATGATGGGGGTGTCCTTAGGGGGAGACGCCGGCCCGGGGTGGAGCGGTGACTTCACTCCACTCTGTAGTAAGTGCATAATTTAGAGGGAGGCATCAGTTATGTATGAGACGGGTCGTGTAAGGATCCGACCGTGGACTCCAGGATGATGCAGAGGCTGGGGGATCTTAAAGGAGCCGTTAAAGATTCTGCCCGCTGCGCCACCTTGCCACTGCCAGTCCTGCCCACCACGCCCCCTTGCCACCACCGGTCCTGCCCAATGTGCCCCCACCTTGCCACCGCCGGTCCTGCCCGATGTGCCCCCACCTTTCCTCCGCCGGTCGTGCCCGATGTGCCCCCACCTTGCCTCCGCCGGTCCTGCCCGATGCCTCACCTTGCCTCCGCTAGTCCTGCCCGATGCCCCACCTTTCCTCCGCCGGTCCTGCCCGATGCCCCACCTTTCCTCCGCCGGTCCTGCCCGATGCCCCACCTTTCCTCCGCCGGTCCTGCCCGATGCCCCACCTTTCCTCCGCCGGTCCTGCCCGATGCCCCACCTTTCCTCCGCCGGTCCTGCCCGATGCCCCACCTTTCCTCCGCCGGTCCTGCCCGATGCCCCACCTTTCCTCCGCCGGTCCTGCCCGATGCCCCACCTTTCCTCCGCCGGTCCTGCCCGATGCCCCACCTTTCATCCGCCGGTCCTGCCCGATGCGCCACCTTTCCTCCGCCGGTCCTGCCCGATGCGCCACCTTTCCTCCGCCGGTCCTGCCCGATGCGCCACCTTGCCACTGCCGGTCCTGCCCGATGCGCCACCTTTCCACCGCCGGTCCTGAAATAAGATCCTGCACTTTAACCAGGCGACAGATTGGCACATCCGCCACGGTCTGTTGATCCGCGCCGTGACGTCTCGTGACTGGCGCTTCCCTCGGGGGGCACACCCTGCCGACTGCTATTTAGATGTCGGGGGCTAATTGGTAGATTGCAGGAATCTTGCAGTAAAGTCTTAATTAAAGTTGGCGTTTATGGTGCCACGGGATCGTCCTCGCTCTCCATCTGCGCCCGTGTTTC
The DNA here is from genome assembly GCF_032444005.1 of Ranitomeya imitator. Lineage (NCBI taxonomy): Eukaryota > Metazoa > Chordata > Amphibia > Anura > Dendrobatidae > Ranitomeya > Ranitomeya imitator. Next base: position 9,412,806 of record NC_091285.1, read on the forward strand.
TCGTTGGCGCCGAATCCTTCCATGACTTCCAGCTGTCAGCCTGGTTGTCCCTATTGTTCCCTGTTATCAGCCACGGTGGATCATATTTGTTTTCCCCTCTCGTACAATCTCTGTTGCTCTCTGTTATCAGCTGCTGTGATTGTGTGGATTGGTGGATACTGTTAGATAGGGAAATGTAATTTATTGTCCTCTGTTATCAGCCTTTGTAGTCTGGGGGAATACAATGGTATTGCTTGCTGTTATCAGCCATTTCTAGCTGCGATTGGACTGAGTATATTGACCTGTCTCCGCAGTCCGCGTCTCCAAAAGTGGCTCATAACAGCGGGCAACTCTGTGTATTCGCCTGCCTCATAATGTATTGCTCCCTGTTATCAGCCGCTTCAGAACAGAGAGATTGATGACTGTTGAATGAAATCTATTGTTCTCTGTTATCAGCCGTGAAATGAACTGAGTGACAGGAAGTGGCCCTTTAAGAAAATGTATTTTTGCCCCTTCCCCCCTCGTTTTGTCATTTTCTTTGCAGATCATTGAACATGTGCGGAGATTGTGTGCCGTCCTCTCCACCAACGCAGCGACTTCCCCCCTCGTGTCGGGACCATCTGTCGCTGGTATTTTGCGTCCTGCATTTTTTTTTTTCTCTATTTTTTTTTTGTGTGATCTGCACGGAGTTAATATCCGATCCATGGGTTATAGGGGGTCCCGTGTGCATCCTGCCTAGACAGTGGGACCACCAGGACCCCTCTCCACCTCCTGCCATACTGGGGTGTGTGTATGTCACTTGCGCCCTCTGCTGGGCGTCTGCAGCAGCCTCTGAGGGGCTATGCTTGTCCCAAATCCGTCTTGGGGACCCTATGACCTCACTGGAGACCTTGTGGTGGGATTTACTGCAGGAATTTCTGATCTTAGGAGCTGACAATCTACAAGACTGGGGGTCAAAGATTAAATGCTTTGTTGCCTTCTGTCTCGTGGTGGGGGTTAGTTAGATGGTTTCATCCTGATCTTCCAGGTGCATCAGTATAGACGCAGAGCTCTGAACTCCTCTGAGACTGGACACCGGACCCCCTAGATTTTATCCTCTGGGGATAGCAAGTGACCAGCGGGGGTCATCACCACAGATGGAAACTTTTAAAAAGTGTCAGACGCTGGAAACAATTGTACCAAACCCTCAGCTGTGACAGATGAGGCCCGGAGTGAGAACATTCTCAGACTCCATCTCTGATAAAGCTGCAGAACATCTTGGACGATCCTTCTCGGACTCCCCCGCATTGTGGGGGGGGGGGTTGTCGTTGACTTTGTGGTGCACCCGGAAGGTGCGGCAGCAAACGTCCGTTCACATAATTCGCCGTCTCGGACGCCTCCCCGCGGGGGCCGGGAACGTGCGGCCTCCGAGGCTACGACCGTCCGGCCGAAAAACAAAGCTCACATCTCATTACGATCAAAACATGTCGCCGTTACCCAGAGGGCCGAGCGCCCGCGACTCCTTCCGCCTCTGTTTCCGCGCCATTGCTGCTTTTCCTCCCGCAGCGACAATCCACATCTGACAGCCGCATTCGGGCCGCTCTGACCCTTGGCTTTGATTTTAAATGGGAGAAAAAAAAAAAGGTGTGTATGCCTTTAAGAACATATGTAAAGTTACAACTTCCTTCTTACTGGAGGATATCTAATTTGCATACTTTATATCCCAGAGTGCATTGCCGTCCCGTCACCCAGCTTTCCCACCACCGGAGCATGTGTAGTGCCATGTGATCAGGAGCCTGGGAAAGCTGGGTGCAGACCATAGCGGTCCATTACGTTCGTGTTCACACCTGTGTCTCAGCAGTGCAGCTTTTTCTGGGGGTAAATGTAGAGTATATTTAACCCCTTCCCTGCTGCCGTCCTCTCCCTGCTCAGGTATCGCTGCTGCCTCCCAGCTGTATATACAGATGGAGGAATTTTCCATCCGGTGGTTGGAGCCGACATTCCTGCCATTCCTCCAGCCGTGAGGGGGGTGCTGGGGGTGCTGAATGCAGCCCAGGGTTGTATTGGGGGCTACGATTCAGGTTGGGGGGCTCCATCTCGCTCTATTATAACGGTAATGATAATGGCCTCACAGACACACAATGCTGCTCCAGCTGCAGCCGTCCTCATCAGCGCCTCTTCTTCCAGCCTGTGGCAGCGTGCCAACCTGTGCCCTACACGTGCCACCATTATCCCCCCAGAAGCTGCGAGATGGGAGAGGAGGCAAAATACGAGCACTGCGGAGAAAGGACGATCATCCATGAAAACCACCGGAGAGGGCAAAAACCAGAGGGAGCGGACGGGAGGAGTGGTGCTGTGCAGTGTATATATACAGGAGGAGTGGTGCTGTGCAGTGTATATATACAGGAGAGGTACTGTGCAGTGTATATATACAGGAGGAGTGGTACTGTGCAGTGTATATATACAGGAGGAGTGGTGCTGTGCAGTGTATATATACAGGAGGAGTGGTGCTGTGCAGTGTATATATACAGGAGGAGTGGTGCTGTGCAGTGTATATATACAGGAGGAGTGGTGCTGTGCAGTGTATATATACAGGAGGAGGGTACTGTGCAGTGTATATATACAGTAGGAGTGGTACTGTGC
>NC_091285.1:9427906-9430406 GCF_032444005.1 Ranitomeya imitator
GTACTGTGCAGTGTATATATACTGGAGGAGTGGTACTGTGCAGTGTATATATACAGGAGGAGTGGTACTGTGCAGTGTGTGTATATATATATATATATATATATATATATATATATATATATATATATATATATATATATATATATATACAGGAGGAGTGGTACTGTGCAGTATATATATACAGGACAGGAGGAGTGGTACTGTGCAGTGTATATACAGGAGGAGTGGTACTGTGCAGTGTGTATATACAGGAGGGGTGGTACTGTGCAGTGTATATATACAGGAGGAGTGGTACTGTGCGGTGTATATACACAGGAGGAGTGGTACTGTGCAGTGTATATATACAGGAGGAGTGGTACTGTGCAGTGTATATATACAGGAGGAGTGGTACTGTGCAGTGTATATATACAGGAGGAGTGGTACTGTGCAGTGTATATATACAGGAGGAGTGGTGCTGTGCAGTGTATATATACAGGAGGAGGGGTACTGTGCAGTGTATATATACAGGAGGAGGGGTACTGTGCAGTGTATATATATACAGGAGGAGTGGTACTGTGCAGTGTATATATATACAGGAGGAGTGGTACTGTGCAGTATATATATACAGGACAGGAGGAGTGGTACTGTGCAGTGTATATATACAGGAGGAGCGGTACTGTGCAGTGTATATATACAGGAGGAGCGGTACTGTGCAGTGTATATATACCGGAGGAGCGGTACTGTGCAGTGTATATATACAGGAGGAGCGTTACTGTGCAGTATATATATATACAGGACAGGAGGAGCGGTACTGTGCAGTGTATATATACAGGAGGAGCGGTGCTGTGCAGGGTATATATACAGGAGGAGTGGTGCTGTGCAGTGCATATATACAGGACAGGAGGAGCGGTACTGTGCAGTGTATATATACAGGACAGGAGGAGCGGTACTGTGCAGTGTATATATACAGGAGGAGTGGTGCTGTGCAGTGTATATATACAGGAGGAGTGGTGCTGTGCAGGGTATATACACAGGAGGAGTGGTGCTGTGCAGTGTATATATACAGGAGGAGTGGTGCTGTGCAGTGTATATATACAGGAGGAGTGGTGCTGTGCAGTGTATATATACAGGAGGAGTGGTGCTGTGCAGGGTATATATACAGGAGGAGTGGTGCTGTGCAGTGTATATATACAGGAGGAGCAGTACTGTGCAGTGTATATATACAGGAGGAGTGGTACTGTGCAGTGTATATATACAGGAGGAGTGGTGCTGTGCAGTGTATATATACAGGAGGAGTGGTGCTGTGCAGGGTATATATACAGGAGGAGTGGTGCTGTGCAGGGTATATATACAGGAGGAGTGGTGCTGTGCAGTGTATATATACAGGAGGAGTGGTGCTGTGCAGTGTATATATACAGGAGGAGTGGTACTGTGCAGGGTATATATACAGGAGGAGTGGTACTGTGCAGTGTATATATACAGGAGGAGTGGTACTGTGCAGTGTATATATACAGGAGGAGTGGTACTGTGCAGTTTATATATACAGGACAGGAGGAGTGGTACTGTGCAGTGTATATATACAGGAGGAATGGTACTGTGCAGGGTGTATATACAGGAGGAGTGGTACTGTGCAGTGTATATATGCAGGAGGAGTGGTACTGTGCAGTGTATATATACAGGACAGGAGTGGTACTGTGCAGGGTATATATACAGGAGGAGTGGTGCTGTGCAGTGTATATATACAGGACAGGAGGAGTGGTACTGTGCAGTGTATATATACAGGACAGGAGGAGTGGTACTGTGCAGTGTATATATACAGGACAGGAGGAGTGGTACTGTGCAGGGTATATATACAGGAGGAGTGGTGCTGTGCAGTGTATATATACAGGACAGGAGGAGTGGTACTGTGCAGTGTATATATACAGGAGTGTTACTGAGCAGTGTATATATACAGGAGGAGTGGTGCTGTGCAGTGTATATATACAGGCGGAGTGGTGCTTTGCAGTGTATATATACAGGAGGAGTGGTACTGTGCAGGGTATATATACAGGAGGAGTGGTGCTGTGCAGTGTATATATACAGGACAGGAGGAGCGGTACTGTGCAGTGTATATATACAGGAGGAGTGGTACTGTGCAGTGTATATATACAGGAGGAGTGGTACTGTGCAGTGTATATATACAGGACAGGAGGAGTGGTTCTGTGCAGTGTATATATACAGGACAGGAGGAGTGGTGCTGTGCAGTGTATATATACAGGAGGAGTGGTACTGTGCAGGGTATATATACAGGAGGAGTGGTACTGTGCAGTGTATATATACAGGAGAAGTAGTACTGTGCAGTGTACATATACAGGAGGAGTGGTACTGTGCAGTGTATATATACAGGAGGAGTGGTACTGTGCAGTGTATATATACAGGAGGAGTGGTACTGTGCAGTGTATATATACAGGAGGAGTGGTGCTGTGCAGTGTATATATACAGGAGGAGTGGTGCTGTGCAGTGTATATATACAGGATTAGTG
>NC_091285.1:9435406-9520406 GCF_032444005.1 Ranitomeya imitator
CGCCTGTGTTATATACTGCGTGGCTGCTATATACTGCGTGGGCTGTGTTATATACTGCGTGGCTGCTATATACTGCGTGGGCTGTTATATACTGCGTGGCCTGTGCTATATATTACGTGGCCTGTGTTATATACTGCGTGGGCTGTGTTATATATTACATGGCCAGTGTTATATACTGCGTGGCCTGTGCTATATATTACGTCGCCTGTGTTATATACTGCGTGGCTGCTATATACTGCGTGGGCTGTGTTATATACTGCGTGGCTGCTATATACTGCGTGGGCTGTTATATACTGCGTGGCCTGTGCTATATATTACGTGGCCTGTGTTATATACTGCGTGGGCTGTGTTATATATTACATGGCCAGTGTTATATACTGCGTGGCCTGTGCTATATATTACGTCGCCTGTGTTATATACTGCGTGGCTGCTATATACTGTGTGGGCTGTGTTATATACTGTGTGGCTGCTATATACTGTGTGGGCTGTGTTATATAGTACGTGGCTGTGTTATATACTGCGTGGCCACTGTTATATATTGCTTGGCCTGTATTAACGCATCGGGTATTCTAGAATATGTATGTATATAGCAGCCACATAGTATATAGCACAGGCCACGTAGTATTTGTCTGCTATATACTACATGGCTCCTATATACTACGTGGCCTGTGCTATATACTATGTGGCTGCTATATACATACATATTCTAGAATACCCGATGCGTTAGAATCGGGCCACCATCTAGTATGTATATAGTTGGTGGCTCAGTTATGTCTCTGCTGCCCCCACTGTTGAGCTGTGGTATTGCATTCTGATGCTGTTTCTGCTCTGCTGGGGGTTGTAGTTGATTTCTGGGGCTGGACCCCTTTTTATTTCTGTGTTGACATTACAGCCGTCCATCATCTTCTCCGCTTCATTACCTTGTATTCCTCTAGTCACTTCCAGAGGTTCGGTCACTATTTCGCTGCTATATATTTTAGGCTTCACTCATCTATATATACAATTTCCTTGGGGTACTTCTGTCTGTCTGTAACTTCCGTAACGGAAGTCCTGGGTCGCTGATTGGTCGCGGCCGGCCGATCAGTGAGATTGGGGCCGAAGTTAAACACCGCTTCACTTTTTGATGCTGCTTATGCAGCATCAATAGTAAAAACATATAATGTTAAAAATAATAATAAAAAAAAACATATTCTCACCTTCCCAAGTCCGCCGCAGCCTTTCCCGCTCCTCGCCACGCTCCGGTCCCAAGAATGCATTGCGGCAATGACTCGAGATCACGTAGCGGTCTCGCGAGATCACGTAGCGGTCTCGCGAGACCGCTACATGATCACGGGTTATTGCCGAAAGGCATTACTGGGAACGGAGCGTCGCGAGGAGCATCGCTAAAGGCTGGGCTGGATCCGGGGGCCGCCGGAAGGTGAGTATATAACTATTTTTTATTTTAATTGTTTTTTTTTTAACAGGGATATGGTGCCCACAGTGCTATATAGTACGTGGCCTGTGTTTATATACTGTGTGGCCTGTGCTATATACTACGTGCCTGTGCAATATAGTACGTGGCTGTGTTATATACTGCGTTGGCTGTGTTATATAATACGTGGCCTGTGCTATATACTACGTGGCTGTGTTTTACTGCATAGGCTGTGCAATATACTACTTGGCTGTGCTATATACTTTGTGGGCTGTGTTATATACTGCGCGGGCTGTGTTATATACTGCGCGGGCTGTGTTATATACTGCGCGGGCTGTGTTATATACTGCGCGGGCTGTGTTATATACTGCGCGGGCTGTGTTATATACTGCGCGGGCTGTGTTATATACTGCGCGGGCTGTGTTATATACTGCGCGGGCTGTGTTATATACTGCGCGGGCTGTGTTATATACTGCGCGGGCTGTGTTATATACTGCGCGGGCTGTGTTATATACTGCGCGGGCTGTGTTATATACTGCGCGGGCTGTGTTATATACTGCGCGGGCTGTGTTATATACTGCGCGGGCTGTGTTATATACTGCGCGGGCTGTGTTATATACTGCGCGGGCTGTGTTATATACTGTGTGGGGTGTGCTATATGCTGCGCGGGCTGTGTTATATACTGTGTGGGGTGTGCAATATACTGCGTGGGCTGTGTTATATACTATGTGGCTGTGCATTCTAGAATACCCGATGCGTTAGAATCGGGCCACCATCTAGTAATACAATATTTTTCTTGTATCCACTTCTCTGGTCACCTAAATAAACCTTAAACCAGCAGGGGGCGGCACTGCCATGCGGAGGCCAGCCGGGGGCAGCACTGCCATGCGGAGGCCAGCAGAGGCGGCATTGCAGCTTTGGCTGTGATTGGAGTATATTACTTCTGTTACAGTTTTGGGGGTTTTTCTTCCTGCGTTGCAGTAATGTCCTCACCCTACGTGAACCTGTGCTCTGTGCGATGAGGCCATTGTGTATTCTGTCGGCTCACGGCCCCCATTTTCTTCTGTGTAGGGGTCCGGTCGGCCATTGTCCTGCCGTCTGGACGACTGGTCGGGAATCTGCGATTTATGGCCGTAGATGTCAGCGCTGATCTACGAGGCCGTACTTTATCGCCATCTGCGGCCACTTGACATGAGAAAAGTCGCGGTGGGCGGTCACCGCCTTGTATCCGAGCCACCAGATGGCGTGCGGGCGTCTTCTACTGCTCTCTGGTGTCAGCCTCCTGTCCTCCTCTGATCCCGTTTTTTCTCTTTTCTGTTTCCAGCATCTACAGTTGACCATCCAGGCGATGCAGGACGAGCTCCGCATCCAGCGCGACCTGAACCAGCTCTTCCAGCAGGACAGCGGGGGGCGCTCCAAGGAGGCCTACACCTCCGAGCCCACCGAGGAAAACTTCCGCATCCTCCACAGCGAGCACGAGCGGCAGGCCAAGGAGCTGTTCCTGCTGCGCAAGACGCTGGAGGAGATGGAGCTGCGCATCGAGACGCAGAAGCAGACGCTGAACGCCAGGGACGAGTCCATCAAGAAGCTGCTGGAGATGCTGCAGAGCAAGGGGGTGTCCTCCAAGGTGATGGACGAGGACCACGAGAGGACGCGCCGGCTGGCCGAGGCCGAGATGCACGTCCACCACCTGGAGAGTCTGCTGGACCAGAAGGAGAAGGAGAGCAACATGCTGCGAGAGGTCATTACCGCCCCGTCCTCCGCTCACAGCCAAAGCTGCAGTGCAACGCTGCATCGGGCATTGTGTGGAAATTCGTTTGTTTGTTTTTTGCTTTATAATCTGGGATTGTGCAATTTTGAAAGCTGCTCTGGTTGTGATTGGAGTAAAAAAAAATTATCTTTTTTTTTTTTTTTTTTTTTTTTTTTAGTTAATTTATTTTACTTTTTTTTTTTTTCCCCCTCCCTCGTCATCGTCCTGGCAGCGTAAAGGTTAATGTCTCCGCAGCGACGCCGCACGCCCAGAGTACATTAAACAGACGGCTACTTTCCTGTTTCCACGGAGACGGTTGCCATGGCGGCCGTGGGTGTCTGATAAATGCTCTTGGTTTGTCGCTGTTTTTTTTTTTTGCAGCAAAGTGGCGCCGCCCGCGGCTATACCGCCGTACCTGCCCCCTTCTCCAGTATTAATCCCTAAAATAAATTTGCACCCAACTTTTGCTGATCAGCTGCTCCCCCCTTGCTTAGACTTGGATTTCTGTGGCGCTATAATATACCAGTCAAGAGCCTGGGAAAGCTGGAGTGTGGGGTATGGTAGAGGTCGCATTTGCAGCCTACTAGTTGATGTCATCCAGCTTTCCCAGAGCCCTGAATGTCACTAGAAAAGCCGGCAGACCTGATCTGGCTCCTGGGGACACGAGCTCACGTAGAGACGTCACATGACACGGCATAGCTCCTCCCAATTTGGGGTCACCTTTGCTGAATGTAAGGTGATGGTGAAATCTAGGCTGCCATCTTGTGGCCAAATTGGAAACTGCAGCTCCCTGTAGATTCTGATCCAGAGGAAATTTTGGGGTCTCCTGCTAGTTCCCAGCTGTGCCCTTGATGCCCGTGGTTTAAGAGGGTGCTTTTATCTATGGGGCGCCCCCTGGTGCCAGTGTCTGCTGCTCCTTGTCCCCAGGGTTAGCACAGAGATCCAAGAGTAGATCTCGGCCACATCCTGCCCAGAGGGAGTGCGTTCCTCGTCCTTTCATGGCATGGCGGCGTCTGGCAGTGCCCGTCTCCAGGGGGCATGCAGTGGGAAAGCCGGCGTCTCACCTGTCTTACTATTGTCTTTGCAGGAAATCCACCGCCGCTTCGAGAACGCTCCGGATTCTGCCAAGACAAAAGCCCTGCAGACCGTGATCGAGATGAAGGTACGAGACCCCCACCCGTGCCCGTGTCCACCTCTGCCGAGACCTCTGTATACAGCAGTCCATCACCTGGCGAGGAGGGCGAGTGCCGGGGCCCCTCTGTAAAGGGAGGATAGGATCACAGGATCGCCCTATATTCAGCACTAGGGGCCTTAAAGGGAACCTCACAACCGTTAGGACAGAGCGATCCATGACCGATCGGCCACATGGGGGGGATCGCACTAGATCCCAGTCCCCTGACCCCAGTCGTTTCCTAGGACTCTAAGATCACCTCCATGGAGCGCGGCCTGCGGGATCTGGAGGACGAGATCCAGATGCTGAAATCTAACGGGGCCCTGAGCACTGAGGAGCGGGAGGAGGAGATGAAGCAGATGGAGGTGTACCGCAGCCACTCCAAGTTCATGAAGAACAAGGTAAGAGGCGAGGCGGCCCACCCCCGGGAGCTCAGGGCTGAGACCCCCATCTCTACTGTCTTTATTGTAGATGTTTCAAGTCTGTTTCCCCTCCATATGCAATGTAAACCTCAGAGCTGCACTCGCTATTCTGCAGCCTCACAGTGAAGTCATGTAACTCACAGCAAAAGAGCTAGGCAGCTGCAGAATACGAAGCTTCCGAAAATAGGAAGTGATGTGTGACAGTACCTGGCCCGTCCACCAGGGGGCAGTGCAGCCCTTGTCATCCTTCCTGCTTTCTGTGCGTCGGCTGATAACTGCGAGTAAAAGCTGAATGCAGATTATAGCGCTCACTTTTTGCAGTTTCTTTTCATTTTTGAAGTGGGAACTCTTAAGTTATCAGTTAAAGGGCCAGCGTCCATTTTGTGTTGATAAAGCTTCATTATCTTGCGAATACCCTATGGGGTTAGTTTTGATTGCTGTCAGTAAATGGAATAGTTCTCACACAGCTGATGATTCGTTACAATGTGTCAGCTCAGCAGCGACAGCCCTTGTTAATAGTGTGACATTGTACCAAACCCTCAGCTTTGTGTGAGCAGGTTTGGGTCAGGGGAAGCTTTTAGCCTCTGTGTGTCATGTAGAAAGTCTCCAGCTAGCAGAACATTTGTTAGTCGATGTAAGGGTGGAGCTCCCCTCTCGATCAGGGTGGTCTCGGGGGTCCTCCATAGCTGCTGCATGTGGCGGTACTGAGCATTGTGTTTCCTGACAGGTAGAGCAGCTGAAAGAGGAACTGACTACAAAGGAGAGCCAGGCGGAGGATCTGCGGAGACGCGCGTCAGCTCTGCAGTCCGAGCTGTCTGGCGTAAGGCTCCTCGTTGTCTGTCCGCTGGCTTTCCCTGTCTGGCGGTCTGCGCTGCCGCTAACATCTCCCTCTATCAATCACTAGCACTAACCTCTGTACTCACTGCAAACTCTGGGGCGCTGGCCCTTTAAATCTGGAAACACCCAGTCTAGGAAAGCTGGGTGCCTTGCATTTCTTGGGCTGACTTGCTCCTTCAGGGGGCGCTCTCTCGGATCTGGTTGTATGTGTCTCGTATGATGCTCTGGAGACGTCTCGCCCGGCGCCGGCCGCCATCTTGTTCTCAGTTTGTCCTTGTCGCCCCCTTCCTGCAGATTGGGCAGGTGAAGCAGGAGCTCTCCCGGAAGGACACGGAGCTGCTGGCCCTGCAGACCAAGCTGGAGACGCTCAACAACCAGTTCTCTGACAGCAAGCAGCACGTGGAGGTCCTGAAGGAGTCGCTGACCGCCAAGGAGCAGCGCGCCGCCATCCTGCAGACCGAGGTGAGAGGTCAGGGGGCGGGCAACATAGCGTAAGAGGGTGGAGTCGGGTGCGGTGGGTGGCGCTAAAGGGTCTGCAGAGGACGGAGTCAGATGAGTGAGTTTTGGTGGGTGGGGTTAGAGGGTTGCTGGGTGTAGCTGGAGGGTCACTAGGTGGGATTAGAGGGCTGGAGGCTGTGGCTGGGGTTGGAGGGTAGCTGGGTGGAGGTGGAGTGCAGGAGGCTGGGGCAGGAGGGCGGTCAGGGGGACTGAATGGCGGCTGGGGACGTTGGAGGGGCTGGATGGCGATTGGGGAGGTTGGAGGGTGTTAGGGGAGGCTGGAGGGTGGCCTGGCACATTGAGGGGGCTGGAGGGCTGCCAGGGACGTTGAGGGGGTTGGAGGGCGGCCGGGGATGTTGGGGAGGCTGGAGGGCGGCCAGGGACAATGAGGGGGCTGGAAGGCTGCCGTGGACGTTGAGGGGCTGGAGGGCGGTCGGGCGGGGGCTGGATGGCTGCCGGGGACGTAGGGATTGCTGGATGGCGGTTGGGGAGGTTGGAGGGCGGCCGGGGACGTTGGAGGGGCTGGATGGCGATTGGGGAGGTTGGACGGCGGCCTGGGACATTGGGGGGGCTGGATGGTGTTAGGGGAGGCTGGAGGGCGTCCTGGCACATTGAGGGAGCTGGAGGGCTGCCAGGGACGTTGGGGAGGGTGCAGGGTGGCCGGGGACGTTGAGGGGGTTGGAGGACGGCCGGGGATGTTGGGGAGGCTGGAGGGCGGCCAGGGACAATGAGGGGGCTGGATGGCTGCTGGGGACTTTGGGGGTGCTGGATGGTGGTTGGGGAGGTTGGAGGGCGGCCGGGGACGTTGGGGGTTGAGGAGGTTGGAGGGCGGCCGGAGACGTTGAGGGGCTGGATGGCGGTTGGGGAGGTTGGAGGGCGGCCGGGGACGTTGGGGGTGCTGGTTGGCGGTTGGGGAGGCTGGAGAACGGCCGGGGACGTTGAAGGGGCTGGATGGCGGTTGGGGAGGTTGGAGGGCGGCCGGGGACGTAGGGGTGGCTGGATGGCGGTTGGTGGGGCTGGAGGGTGGCCAGGGACATTGAGGGGGCTGGAGGGCGGTTGAGGGGGACGGATGGCGGCCGGGGATTTGGGGAGGGCTTTTTAAGCTGATGGAATTTTGTTATGAGTGTAGGAGGAGTTAGTCCAAGGGTAATAAGTCGATGGAGCCCCCATAATAGGGTCACGGGGTATTAAAGGGCCGGAAGGAAACTCCATGGGATGGAGTCATTAGGAAAACGTTTGTGTTTGGTGGGTGGCGTGAGGTCACATGTCTCATTTGTTAGCGCCAGCTAGTGGTCATGTGCGCGGAGTTTGATTGGCGTGTCTAGGTAGCATGAGGTATATGAATGTGGGTGGAGTCAGAGCGTAGTGGGAGGAGTCTTTGGGCAGTTTGGGGGCAGTTCTTGTGCGCGGTAGTAGGAGCAGTCCAGCTCATGTCCCGCCCCCGCTCACAGGTGGACGCGCTGCGCCTGCGGCTGGAGGAGAAGGAGACCATGCTGAACAAGAAGACGAAGCAGATCCAGGAGATGTCGGAGGAGAAGGGCACCCTGTCTGGGGAGATCCACGACCTGAAGGACATGCTGGACGTGAAGGAGAGGAAGGTGAACGTGCTGCAGAAGAAGGTGAGCGAAGACCTTTCTCTATCCGGTGATCTCCTGATGGTTTGTTACAGTGTATCAGTCTGGAGCCCAGAGGATTGTCTACATTGGGTAGAAATGTAACAAACCCTCAGCTGTGGGGTCTGTCCACAGATGCTTTGTGCCTCTGGTAGATTGTCAGCTCCTGGGCGAGTGACACAATGTTACGGCATCAGTGTTGGGTGCAGTTCTCAGCTCTCACCACCAGATGGCGCAGTCTGACCACTTCTCTGCTTGTTGTTGGCAGTGGTCTCGTCCTGCAACACTTGCTGAGACTTGTAGTACCACCCCAGTATTTGTGGGCTAATCATATTTAGTCACATCGGAATGTGTCGTCGGCCCGCACCGGTCAGGTGATGGGAGGTCGGGCGCTGCTGCCCACGGCCTCGTCTCTGAACCCTTCGTCTGGCAGCGTCTTCAGACAACAAGGTGGTCTTGTCTCGTGGGATCTCCTGTGACGTTTATCCTGAATTGCCTTATTTTTGGCTGCGCGTATTTTTGGAAGCCGGGCTCGTCCTGTGTACACAGGAGTCTGCGACGTGGCCCTGATGTGGCCGGCAGGTCTCACTAATTAGAGAGAAGCCTTCATCCCACGTGTGGGGCCAGTGCGGCTCGTTACCTGTCACTCAGGGGACCTAAGAGGTGCAGACATATGACTTACCGGAGTATCGGATGCCAGACTAAAGGAATTTCACCATATACGTGTTTGTTTCCTAGATCGAGAACCTCCAGGAGCAGCTGCGGGACAAGGAGAAGCAACTGGGCAGCCTGAAGGAACGAGTCAAATCCCTCCAAGCCGACACCACCAACACGGACACTGCCCTGACCACCTTGGAGGAGGCGCTGGCCGAGAAGGTAAGGCGGCATAAAGGCATCGGTCTGAGCTCCCAAACCTGCTGCGGACCCTGATCATTGCGGGCAGCGTTAACACGAAGGTGTCGTCTTGCCCTCAGGAGAGAATCATCGAACGTCTGAAAGACCAGAGGGACCGAGATGAACGCGAGAAGCAAGAGGAGCTGGAGTCTTACAAGAAGGAGCTGAAAGACCTGAGAGAGAAAGTCAGCACCTTACAGGGAGACCTGTCCGAGAAAGAGGTGCGTCCGGAGAACACGCGGGGGCCTGGCCGGGGTATGATAGTCACCAGTGTCTGGGCATCTGGGTCATGCCGTCTCTTTTCTGGTCCGTGCAGTCTTCGCTCTTGGACCTGAAGGAACACGCCTCGACCTTGGCCTCCTCCGGCCTGAAGAAAGACTCCAGACTGAAATCCCTGGAGATCGCACTGGAGCAGAGGAAGGAGGAATGTCTGAAGCTCGAGAGCCAGCTCAGGAAGGTGAGGAGCTGGGGGCCCGTCAGTCCGAGACCCCCGATATATCGTCCCGGTGTTTCCTTGTCCGTCCAGCTCCTCTCTTACTCCAGTCTGTTTCTTGTCCGTAGCAGTCAGATGGGTCACAGCACGTTGGAAAAGCAGTAAGTCCCCACAGCATGGACCCCAGTGTGCCAAAGCTGACGCCGCATGTTGTGCCCCCATCCATGTGGCCCACCGTCTATGCCTGATGGCGGTTCTCATCCCCTTTGGGTTCCCTGTCCAGGGCGGGTCTCCTCAACTTCTGTGCCCTATGATTAGTCATGTGTGGTTTTTGGCGTTCCTGCCCCCGTTCTGTGGATGTGACCTCGCCCTGCCGGGCAGTGACCGCGCCGATGGTGCCAGGTGTACCAGTAGATCCTCATGTAAACAGGCGACTGTTAATTATCACGGTGGGGTGCGGACCATCTATCCCCCCCCGGACCCTGGCAGCTGCCCACAGCCACCCGTCCCGTCATAGACAGTGCTGTCTGCCTCCTCGGCCCCGGCTGGGCGCAGTCCTCGTATGTTCACCATATCTGCATCATCACAAACCAAAGTTGGTATTCGTGCCAAGCAAACGGGAAAGTCCTAGCGAGCCGACATGATCGTCCTGCTGAGTGATGAGGAGGGACGTTATGTGCCACCAATATAGCTGCCCTAGGGCTCGTCATACCACGATTCCCACATTCCCCTCTTTTTTTAATGTCCCCCTTTCTCAGTTATTTTCTGTCTCGTTAGGCACACGACGTTGCGCAGGATGCAAAATCCAACCCAGAGGTGAACGAGAGGGTCCAGCAGCTGGAGAAAGAGGTGGCGAAGCTGCGGGAGGAGGCCGGCAAGTCCCAGGCGGAGGTGGACCGGCTCCTGGACATCCTGAAGGAGATGGAGAATGAGAAGAACGAGAAGGACACGAAGATCGCCGAGCTGGAGAGGTAAGCGGGCCGGGGGGAGGTGACCGCACCGGTGACCTGCGCCTCTGGGGGGTGCCGCACTCCTGATCTGTGCTCCCCCTACACCTGTATATTGGTTGTTATAACCGTCTCTGTTTCCCGTCTATAATCTTCTGTCCTGTTTATTAACTGTCTCTTTATCTGACTCTCTTTTGCTGTCTCTTTCCCGGACTTGCGGCCGTCCTCAGCGTGACATCCAGGTGAGTGCGGCTCTCGTGCCGCGACTTTACCAGTGACCGGCTATGCTCCTGGAATTGGCACCCAGCTTTGCAAGAGACGGGGGAGGGTATTAACAGGCGCACCCAGTATGGCTGCTGGTATTTGTGTTGGTAGTTTGTCAGCATAGGTAATGTGTGATTAGCTCCAGAAGATTGCCTAGACGAGATGAGATAGTAACAAACCCTCAGCTGTGAGGTCAGGAGGTCTGGATAAAGAATGCTGCTCACTGACAACAAGCAGAGAGCTCGAAATGGTGACAATAGTCTATATGAGCTAAATCTGCCCCCTAAATTAAGGTGGTCAGGAATCAGTGTAGTGAGGGTGTGGAAGGGTTGTCAGCAGGAGGCGGTGTAGAGAGGACGTGGAGGGGTTGTCAGCAGGAGGCAGTGTAGTGAGGAGGAAGGGTTGTCAGCAGGAGGCAGAACAGTGAGGATAAGGAAGGGTTGTCAGCAGGAGGTGGTGTAGAGAGGATGTAGAAGGGTTGTCAGCAGGAGGCAGTGTAGTGAGGATGTGGAAGGGTTGTCAGCAGGAGGCAGAACAGTGAGGATAAGGAAGGGTTGTCAGCAGGAGGTGGTGTAGAGAGGATGTGGAAGGGTTGTCAGCAGGAGGCGGTGTAGAGAGGATGTGGAGGGGTTGTCAGCAGGAGGCAGAACAGTGAGGATAAGGAAGGGTTGTCAGCAGGAGGCTGAACAGAGAGGATGTGGAGGGGTTGTCAGCAGGAGGCAGTGTAGTGAGGATGTGGAGGGATTGTCAGCAGGAGGCTGAACAGAGAGGACGTGGAGGAGTTGTCAGCAGGAGGCTGAACAGAGAGGATGTGGAGGGGTTGTCAGCAGGAGGCAGTGTAGTGAGGATGTGGAGGGGTTGTCAGCAGGAGGCCGTGCAGTGAGGATGTGGAAGGGTTGTCAGCAGGAGGCGGTGTAGAGAGGACGTGGAGGGGTTGTCAGCAGGAGGCAGTGTAGAGAGGATGTGGAAGGGTTGTCAGCAGGAGGCCGTGTAGTGAGGATGTGGAAGGGTTGTCAGCAGGAGGTGGTGTAGAGAGGATGTGGAAGGGTTGTCAGCAGGAGGAGGTGTAGAGAGGACGTGGAGGGGTTGTCAGCAGGAGGCAGAACAGTGAGGATAAGGAAGGGTAGTCAGCAGGAGGCGGTGTAGTGAGGATGTGGAAGGGTTGTCAGCAGGAGGCAGTGTAGTGAGGATGTGGAAGGGTTGTCAGCAGGAGGCGGTGTAGAGGACGTGGAGGGGTTGTCAGCAGGAGGCAGTGTAGTGAGGATGTGGAAGGGTTGTCAGCAGGAGGCAGAACAGTGAGGATAAGGAAGGGTTGTCAGCAGGAGGTGGTGTAGAGAGGATGTGGAAGGGTTGTCAGCAGGAGGCAGTGTAGTGAGGATGTGGAAGGGTTGTCAGCAGGAGGCAGAACAGTGAGGATAAGGAAGGGTTGTCAGCAGGAGGTGGTGTAGAGAGGATGTGGAGGGGTTGTCAGCAGGAGGCAGTGTAGTGAGGATGTGGAAGGGTTGTCAGCAGGAGGCAGAACAGTGAGGATAAGGAAGGGTTGTCAGCAGGAGGTGGTGTAGAGGATGTGGAAGGGTTGTCAGCAGGAGGCAGTGTAGTGAGGATGTGGAAGGGTTGTCAGCAGGAGGCAGAACAGTGAGGATAAGGAAGGGTTGTCAGCAGGAGGCAGAACAGTGAGGATAAGGAAGGGTTGTCAGCAGGAGGCAGTGTAGTGAGGATGTGGAGGGGTTGTCAGCAGGAGGCAGTGTAGTGAGGATGTGGGAGGGTTGTCAGCAGGAGGTGGTGTAGAGAGGATGTTGAAGGGTTGTCAGCAGGAGGTGGTGTAGTGAGGATTTGGAAGGGTTGTCAGCAGGAGGCGGAGTAGTGAGGATGTGGAGGGGTTGTCAGCAGGAGGCGGTGTAATGAGGATGTGGAAAGGTTGTCAGCAGGAGGCAGTGTAGTGAAGAGGAAGGGTTGTCAGCAGGAAGCAGTGTAGAGAGGATGTGGAAGGGTTGTCAGCAGGAGGCAGAACAGTGAAGAATAAGGAAGGGTTGTCAGCAGGAGGCGGTGTAGAGAGGACGTGGAGGGGTTGTCAGCAGGAGGCAGTGTAGTGAGGATGTGGAAGGGTTGTCAGCAGGAGGCTGTGCAGTGAGGATGTGGAGGGGTTGTCAGCAGGAGGCTGTGCAGTGAGGATGTGGAAGGGTTGTCAGCAGGAGGCGGTGTAGAGAGGACGTGGAGGGGTTGTCAGCAGGAGGCAGTGTAGAGAGGATGTGGAAGGGTTGTCAGCAGGAGGCTGAACAGAGAGGATGTGGAGGGGTTGTCAGCAGGAGGCCGTGCAGTGAGGATGTGGAAAGGTTGTCAGCAGGAGGCAGTGTAGTGAGGAGGAAGGGTTGTCAGCAGGAGGTGGTGTAGAGAGGATGTGGAAGGGTTGTCAGCAGGAGGCAGTGTAGTGAGGATGTGGAGGGGTTGTCAGCAGGAGGCAGTGTAGTGAGGATGTGGAAGGGTTGTCAGCAGGAGGCTGAACAGAGGATGTGGAGGGGTTGTCAGCAGGAGGCAATGTAGAGAGGATGTGGAAGGGTTGTCAGCAGGAGGCTGAACAGAGAGGATGTGGAAGGATTGTCAGCAGGAGGCCGTGTAGTGAGGATGTGGAAGTGTTGTCAGCAGGAGGCAGTGTAGTGAGGATGTGGAAAGGTTGTCAGCAGGAGGCCGTGTAGTGAGGATGTGGAAGGGTTGTCAGCAGGAGGCAGAACAGTGAGGATAAGGAAGGGTTGTCAGCAGGAGGTGGTGTAGAGAGGATGTGGAAGGGTTGTCAGCAGGAGGCGGTGTAGAGAGGACGTGGAGGGGTTGTCAGCAGGAGGCAGAACAGTGAGGATAAGGAAGGGTTGTCAGCAGGAGGCTGAACAGAGAGGATGTGGAGGGGTTGTCAGCAGGAGGCAGTGTAGTGAGGATGTGGAGGGATTGTCAGCAGGAGGCTGAACAGAGAGGACGTGGAGGGGTTGTCAGCAGGAGGCTGAACAGAGAGGATGTGGAGGGGTTGTCAGCAGGAGGCAGTGTAGTGAGGATGTGGAGGGGTTGTCAGCAGGAGGCCGTGCAGTGAGGATGTGGAAGGGTTGTCAGCAGGAAGCGGTGTAGAGAGGACGTGGAGGGGTTGTCAGCAGGAGGCAGTGTAGAGAGGATGTGGAAGGGTTGTCAGCAGGAGGCCGTGTAGTGAGGATGTGGAAGGGTTGTCAGCAGGAGGCAGAACAGTGAGGATAAGGACGGGTTGTCAGCAGGAGGTGGTGTAGAGAGGATGTGGAAGGGTTGTCAGCAGGAGGCGGTGTAGAGAGGAGGTGGAGGGGTTGTCAGCAGGAGGCTGAACAGTGAGGATAAGGAAGGGTTGTCAGCAGGAGGCGGTGTAGTGAGGATGTGGAAGGGTTGTCAGCAGGAGGCAGTGTAGTGAGGATGTGGAAGGGTTGTCAGCAGGAGGCGGTGTAGAGGACGTGGAGGGGTTGTCAGCAGGAGGCAGTGTAGTGAGGATGTGGAAGGGTTGTCAGCAGGAGGCAGAACAGTGAGGATAAGGAAGGGTTGTCAGCAGGAGGTGGTGTAGAGAGGATGTGGAAGGGTTGTCAGCAGGAGGCAGTGTAGTGAGGATGTGGAAGGGTTGTCAGCAGGAGGCAGAACAGTGAGGATAAGGAAGGGTTGTCAGCAGGAGGTGGTGTAGAGAGGATGTGGAGGGGTTGTCAGCAGGAGGCAGTGTAGTGAGGATGTGGAAGGGTTGTCAGCAGGAGGCAGAACAGTGAGGATAAGGAAGGGTTGTCAGCAGGAGGTGGTGTAGAGAGGATGTGGAAGGGTTGTCAGCAGGAGGCGGTGTAGAGGGGACATGGAGGGGTTGTCAGCAGGAGGCAGTGTAGTGAGGATGTGGAAGGGTTGTCAGCAGGAGGCAGAACAGTGAGGATAAGGAAGGGTTGTCAGCAGGAGGTGGTGTAGAGAGGATGTGGAAGGGTTGTCAGCAGGAGGCAGTGTAGTGAGGATGTGGAAGGGTTGTCAGCAGGAGGCAGAACAGTGAGGATAAGGAAGGGTTGTCAGCGGGAGGCAGTGTAGTGAGGATGTGGAGGGGTTGTCAGCAGGAGGCAGAACAGTGAGGATAAGGAAGGGTTGTCAGCAGGAGGCAGTGTAGTGAGGATGTGGAGGGGTTGTCAGCAGGAGGCGGTGTAGAGAGGATGTGGAAGGGTTGTCAGCAGGAGGCAGTGTAGTGAGGATGTGGAAGGGTTGTCAGCAGGAGGTGGTGTAGTGAGGATTTGGAAGGGTTGTCAGCAGGAGGCGGTGTAGTGAGGATGTGGAGGGGTTGTCAGCAGGAGGCGGTGTAAAGGATGTGGAAAGGTTGTCAGCAGGAGGCAGTGTAGTGAAGAGGAAGGGTTGTCAGCAGGAAGCAGTGTAGAGAGGATGTGGAAGGGTTGTCAGCAGGAGGCAGAACAGTGAAGGATAAGGAAGGGTTGTCAGCAGGAGGCGGTGTAGAGAGGACGTGGAGGGGTTGTCAGCAGGAGGCAGTGTAGTGGATGTGGAAGGGTTGTCAGCAGGAGGCTGAACAGAGAGGATGTGGAGGGGTTGTCAGCAGGAGGCAGTGTAGTGAGGATGTGGAGGGGTTGTCAGCAGGAGGCTGTGCAGTGAGGATGTGGAAGGGTTGTCAGCAGGAGGCGGTGTAGAGAGGACGTGGAGGGGTTGTCAGCAGGAGGCAGTGTAGAGAGGATGTGGAAGGGTTGTCAGCAGGAGGCTGAACAGAGAGGATGTGGAGGGGTTGTCAGCAGGAGGCAGTGTAGCGAGGATGTGGAGGGGTTGTCAGTAGGAGGCCGTGCAGTGAGGATGTGGAAAGGTTGTCAGCAGGAGGCAGTGTAGTGAGGAGTAAGGGTTGTCAGCAGGAGGCGGTGTAGAGAGGATGTGGAAGGGTTGTCAGCAGGAGGCAGTGTAGTGAGGATGTGGAAGGGTTGTCAGCAGGAGGCAGAACAGTGAGGATAAGGAAGGGTTGTCAGCAGGAGGTGGTGTAGAGAGGATGAGGAAGGGTTGTCAGCAGGAGGCAGTGTAGTGAGGATGTGGAGGGGTTGTCAGCAGGAGGCAGTGTAGTGAGGATGTGGAAGGGTTGTCAGCAGGAGGCAGAACAGTGAAGGATAAGGAAGGGTTGTCAGCAGGAGGCAGTGTAGTGAGGATGTGGAAGGGTTGTCAGCAGGAGGCTGAACAGAGGATGTGGAGGGGTTGTCAGCAGGAGGCAATGTAGAGAGGATGTGGAAGGGTTGTCAGCAGGAGGCTGAACAGAGAGGATGTGGAAGGGTTGTCAGCAGGAGGCAGTGTAGAGAGGATGTGGAAGGGTTGTCAGCAGGAGGCAGTGTAGTGAGGATGTGGAAGGGTTGTCAGCAGGAGGCCGTGTAGTGAGGATGTGGAGGGGTTGTCAGCAGGAGGCAGTGTAGTGAGGATGTGGAAGGGTTGTCAGCAGGAGGCAGTGTAGTGAGGATGTGGAAGGGTTGTCAGCAGGAGGCCGTGCAGTGAGGATGTGGAAAGGTTGTCAGCAGGAGGCCGTGTAGTGAGGATGTGGAAGGGTTGTCGGCAGGCGACAGGTTGGGTGTTGTCAGATGGGAGCAGATGTTAGCAGATTAAGAGCAGTCTACCGAAAATGTCAGGTTGTCAGTCAGAGGCAGCCCAAGGAGTTGTCAGGCTGGAGACTACCAGCAGGGGCATTGCAGAGGGGCAGTGTTGATAATGGGGGCATACTGGGCTTGTTGTCAGATGTCCCATGATGCACTGCAGCCCCTCACTTGTCAGACATGCCTCCAACATCGGGGGCAGTTGTAGGACGACTGCCTCCAAGCTGCAGCCCGCTAGCTGGACCCCCTGTACTCTGCAGAGACCCTGACATCCACCGTGTGTGTGTGTGTGGGGGGGGCTGCTGAAGACCCAGGGGTTAATGCCGGTGGTCTGCCCTGTCAGCGTGCTCGCTGGCTGCTTGTGCTGAGCTGGGGTTTGCCCTGTGCCCGCTGCTCATTGTCTCTGTGCCCCCCGACGACTCTGGATGATTCTGTGTGTTTCCAGACCATCAGCAAAGCCTTTGTGTGGAGGTGCGAGGGTCACTGGAGGGACCCCGCTCCGGCGGCCCCCGGAGACCACTGCTGCCCTGCGTAGCTGTAGGATGGGGCTGCATGCCAACTCAGCACTGTCAGTCCCATGTAAATCCTGCTATTCCCTTAGAGGGCCTTGGTTCTGTCCGGTCGGTCCAACCATAGGGAAGTTGGGGTAATCTGCCTGTGTGGGGGTCCTAATCCCCCATCAGGGGGCTCAGCTAATAGTAAAATAGTATTCTCGTCCCATCATTCAGATTGAGAACATTTTCCCGCCTTTTGTAGTTTTTCTGTCTCTGGGAAAGCTAAGACTCGGCGACCACGGGCGCTGTGTTGGTGGTCACCCAACTTTCCTGGGAGCGGATAGACATGCGAAGGTGCTTCTCACCACCTAATTTATGTCTCTCCCAGGCAAAACAAAGACCAGAATAAGAAGGTGGCGACGCTGAAGCATAAGGAGCAGGTGGAGAAGAAGAAGAACGCGCAGCTCCTGGAGGAGGCGAGACGCCGGGAGGACAACCTGACGGACAGCTCCCAGCAGCTGCAGGTAGAAGCGCAGAGGAACAGCGGAGCAGAGGGTGTCAGGAGCCGGGGGGCCGTACGGATTATGTCTGAGGGTACAGGGCAGGCAGCGTGGAGTAGCATCCACAGCAGCACAGAGTATTTCAGGGGAGCAGCCCCTCGTATATATCAGCAGGGAATGGAAAGGAGTGGGGGATACGGGACGGTAACCGCAGAGGAGGGCTCTGCTTTCCCCTGCAGCACAGAGTATTTCAGGGGAGGACTACGAGTATTGTGACTGACGGACTTGTCTGGATCATGATCATGGACGCACGTGGGGCTCAGCCTGAGCGTGGGCTCCACAGCAGTACAGAGTATTTCAGGGGAGGGCTGTACAGAGGAGGTGACTTAAGTCTGGCAGCTCTGTGGTTCTCCTTCCTTTGTCTCCTCTCCCAGGGCTCATGGTCCTGACCCTCTTCCCTTTCTTCTGAGGTCTGTGGTTCTCGTGGTCCCGCACCTCGGGGCTTCTGGTCTTCCTGCTTCCCCTCGCACCTCGTGGGCCCTGGCATTCTCGCATTCTCTCATCTGTGGGGTTTGCGGTCCTTCTGCCTCCATTCGCGCCTATAGTCTTCTTGTTTCTTCTCGTCCCTGGGACCCGTCGTCCTGCCACTTCCCATTGCTCCAGGCTCTGTGGCCCGTCGTCCTGCCCCTGGGGCCCGTCGTCCTTCTCTTGGGGTCCATCATCCTACCACTTCCCATTGCTATGGGCTCTGTGGCCCGTCATCCTACCACTTCCTATTGCTATGGGCTCTGTGGCCCGTCGTCCTGCCCTCAGCCACCCGGGCCTCATCGTCCTTCCCTCGGGGCCCATCATCCTCCGACTTCCCATTGTTTCGGGCTCTGTGTCCTGTCCTGCCTCTGAAACCAATTAGTCTTCCCTCGGGGCCCATCATCCTCCCATTTCCCATCACTCGGGGCTCTGTAGCCCGTCATCTTGCCCCTGAGGGCCCGTCGTCTTGCCCCTGGGGCCTGTCGTCCTGGCTCTGGGGCCCGTAATGATACCACTTCCCATAGTTCCTGGCTCTGTTGTCCATCGTCCTGCCTCTGGGACCAATTCTTCTTCCCTCGGGGCCCATCATCCTCCCATTTCCCATCACTCGGGGCTCTGTAGCCCGTCATCTTGCCCCTGAGGGCCCGTCGTCTTGCCCCTGGGGCCTGTCGTCCTGGCTCTGGGGCCCGTAATGATACCACTTCCCATAGTTCCTGGCTCTGTTGTCCATCTTCCTGCCTCTGGGACCAATTATTCTTCCCTCGGGGCCCGTCATCCTCCCATTTCCCATCACTCTGGGCTCTGTGGCCCGTCATCTTGCCCCCGAGGGTCCGTCGTCCTGGCTCTGGGGCCCGTAATTATACCACTTCCCATAGTTCCAGGCTCTGTTGCCCATCGTCCTGCCTCTGGGACCAATTATTCTTCCCTCGGGGCCATCAGCCTCCAACTTCCCATCACTCTGTGTCTGGTCATCCTGGCTCTGGTGCCCATCGTCCTGGCTCTGGGGCCCGTCGGTATGCCACTTCTCATGGCTCCGGTCTCTGTGTCCCGTCATCCTGCCCTCAGCCCCGGCGCCCGTCGTCCTTCCGCTTCCTATCGATCTGGGGTCCTCCCGTCTCCTTTCACCAGGGGCCTGTGGGGGTCTCTGCTGTCTAATGGAGAATTATTAACCCCTCCATGGATGACGTTCTGCACCGGCCCCGCAGTGGCTGCGCCTCACGTGTGCCGTCCGGAGGACCAGAAGTGACAGCATTCATTTACACTCCGGCTGATACAAGACCTGGGGGGCACGGAGAGAAGAGACCCCACATCCTGAATAACGGAGCTCCCCGTTTTACATTGTCTTGGTCTTTTTCCAGATTATCAAGCAGTGTTTTAATTAATCCAGTTTATTGCCGGGTTACCAGATTATCAAATTCTGGCATTAAGGAAGTTTCTGCTGGAAAATGAAGTCTGCAATGCAAAAAATGCAACTATTTGTGCTGGATAATCCAGACCATCAGATTCCGGATTACAGGAGGCTCCTGTTCATTGTCCTCAGAGATTCCAGACCATCAGATTCCGGATTACAGGAGGCTCCTGTTCATTGTCCTCAGAGATTCCAGACCATGAGATTCCGGATTACAGGAGGCTCCTGTTTATTGTCCTCAGAGATTCCATACCATCAGATTCTGGATTACAGGAGGCTCCTGTTTATTGTCCTCAGAGATTCCAGACCATCAGATTCCGGATTACAGGAGGCTCCTGTTTATTGTCCTCAGAGATTCCAGACCATCAGATTCTGGATTACAGGAGGCTCCTGTTTATTGTCCTCAGAGATTCCAGACCATCAGATTCCGGATTACAGGAGGCTCCTGTTTATTGTCCTCAGAGATTCCAGACCATGAGATTCCGGATTATAGGAGGCTCCTGTTTATTGTCCTCAGAGATTCCAGACCATCAGATTCTGGATTACAGGAGGCTCCTGTTTATTGTCCTCAGAGATTCCAGACCATCAGATTCCGGATTACAGGAGGCTCCTGTTTATTGTCCTCAGAGATTCCAGACCATCAGATTCCGGATTACAGGAGGCTCCTGTTTGTTGTCCTCAGAGATTCCAGACCATCAGATTCCGGATTACAGGAGGCTCCTGTTTGTTGTCCTCAGAGATTCCAGACCATCAGATTCCGGATTACAGGAGCCTCCTGTTCATTGTCCTCAGAGATTCCAGACCATCAGATTCTGGATTACAGGAGGCTCCTGTTCATTGTCCTCAGAGATTCCAGATCATCAGATTCCGGATTACATTATTAGCCGCTCACACTCACCGGATCACATCGTTTCCAACCTCTCCTGCCTTAGGATTCTCATTGCCGGAAATTCTAGAGTATTCGATTCCAGATTATCGGACGTCTGCTGTGATGTTTTTTCTTTTTCAGACGTAATGTAGGCCGGTCGTAGACCACCGCACCCCCGGAGCCGCAGGTTTGGGGTCAGTTCACAGAAAACCCCTTTTTAGAAACCTTCTGGTCTCCGCGGTTTTGGCCGGAATCAATAGCGCGGAAAATAAGATGAGCGAGTTCCCGCGGGCGACCATCTGCGCGTCCCACCATATAAATACCCCGGCGGCACACACCCCGTGCCGCACTGCCCCCAGAAGATGGCGGCCGGCCCCCACCGATGTCACAGGAGGAGAGCGATGATAATCAGATGGTTTTCACGTTGTTTTGTTTTTCTTTTTTTTCCCCTTGGACGGATTCCTGCCGCCGCTTTGAGGTCTCGTTCCTCGTCAGTCTCCGGGTGGAAATATGTCAAGAACATCCCCGAAGCCTTTCCTCTTCGCGTCTGGCGGAGGGCGCAGCGACAGAGGCTCCATTCACAGAGACGGATTAGGGCCCCTCCAATTAGTCAGCGGGGGGCTCTCTAAGAGGCCGTGATTGAGGCGCTTGGCCTCCGCCTCTCAGGTTGTTGTGTTTGGGAGGATGAATTTCGGGTCCCCGAGGGGATGGTGGTTTTTGGAGACTCGCTCGGGGACCCCCCAGGCGGCCATCTTTACTCCCTCCGCTGGCTGGGGGCCAGGGTGTCCGGCGCGGGGCTTGCGGTTTGGGCCTGTTTACTTTGGACACACAGAAGCCGTTTTACTGGATGTGTCTCGTTCTGAGGAAGTCGCGGCCATGGCCTCCGAGAGCGTCAGGGCGGCCACAGGAAGTCTCGCAGGAGACAGCCGCCGGACCTAAAGCTGCAGCTGCATGTTCCCCCTCCCCCTTTAATTTTCCCAAGACCTCTGCTTGCTGTCAGTAAATGACGACGTCTTAAGAAGCAGAAAACCCGTCCAGATCAGTGAAAACTACAATTCCCAGCATGCCCTGGCTAGCTGCATTTCCTCTTTAACTTTTTGTGTGCGTGATCTATTAACTCTTCACTAACCGGAAGGGTCTACTCACCGGTCTGTCTACTAACTACTCTCGTCGCCTGTGGCTTCCTATCCTCCGCTGCTGTCTCTGTGACTCCATGGCCGCCGCCGCCGCGCCGTTCTCCGGCAGGACGCCCTCTTTGCACTGGATTTTTCACCACTAACCTCCTGCTTCTTCTCATCTCCTCCTTGCTGACGGTTTCCTCTCTGCCTGGGGTCTCTAGCGCCTCCTCACCCGTCTGCCTTCCTCTTCGCAGGACGTCATGCATCAGAAGGACGACCGCATCGAAGAACTGGAAGAGGCGCTGCGCGAAAGCGTGCAGATCACCGCCGAGCGGGAAATGGTGCTGGCCCAGGAGGAGTCCGCCAGGGCCGACTATCAGAAGCAGGTCAGCCGCCGGGTGCCGGGGTGCACCGCCAACCGCACACGTCTTCTCCAGTCACACCCAGAGCTGCATTCTGAATTCTGCCGTCTGCAGCCATTTCTTGACTGATTTTGGGGTTACAGCGGGGGTCGCCTGCCTCTCCTGCTGCTGCAAAACTACAACTCCCAGCATGGTTATTCATATCATTTAAGGGGCTGCATACAAGTTTCGTCTGAGAGTGTTGTGATTGGCTAAGTGAGATAAAAGAATGCTTTGCCCTACGGAGGAGCTGGCTCAGTGGGGAAACGTACCAGATAGCGCTTTCAAATGCATAGACCAGAGGACTAGGTAAAAATACTATTGGATAGCATGTATTCCCAGTTCTTGGCTCAGTGAGAACGTGCTCCAATGTTCAATAGAAAGTCCAGGCTTAACCGCTTATTAATTGACGGGATCCTTTTACTTTGCAGCTGGAAAGTGTTGGCTCAGTAGCAATGTGCAAATTTTTGCTTTGCATGGTAAGGAGTTGGTGTGCGGCTCAGTGGGAACACAACCTTGTATCTATTACACGACTGTAGCACAGCATGGCAAGAAAACAGTACATGGATGAGTGGGTAACACGTCCTTGAATCCGTCACTGTAGTTGCACTACACAAGTTGATGACAAAATATTGGGTGGATCAGTGGGAACATCTTCCCACAATAATTATATAATTTCCCTAGGTGTCTCTGGTGCACATATTGGTAAGGAGATTGGGGGGGGGGGGGGATTGGTGGCTCAGTGGGAACATAAAATTGTGAATATTAGGAAGATCTGTATAGGATTTGTATGTATAGGATAGAAATGAGACCTTGTGCGGCTCAGTGGGTATATTTCCTTGTACGTCTTTACATTAGGTAGATTGAACAAGTTATGAAGGAGATGTGCGGCTTAGTGGGAAAATGTTCTAGTGATCCTACTTTGACTAAGTAAGGAGCCTTGTTTTGTTAGTTTTAGAAGATACGGTGCGTGGTTCAGTGAGTAAATGTCCATTAGCTTAGGGATTTATAAAAAGGACAGTATGAGTAGGAGCTTGTCCTAGTGACCACTACACAAGTTAGTGCTTGACTGACTCGGTGGGTAAACGCCTTTGGTATCTTCCCAATGTTCTACCGTTGTGTTAATCACTGTATCTCAGTATGGGACGTTATTGCACGATTTGACAATGGAGCAGTGTGTGGCTCAGTGAGTATATGTCCTTGTGTACTTTAGCACAGTTGGAGGATTTGATGCACAGGATGATGAGACTGTTGGGCCATTACATTGGTCTAATGGCACAGGTGGGTGAGGATTTAGTGCACGGCTCAGTGGGTAGGTGTTTCGGCTCCCTGTACATTAGGATGATTTTGCTTCCGCCATACACCGTGCCTGTATAATTGCATGCTTACCTCCTATCTTGTCTCTCTGCCTGTCCGAAGTGGTCTTGTGAAGCGCTGCATGACGTCGGTCACCCTGCCTTTAAATGGTGCAAGGTATAGTGAGCCACCCGTGCCCGAACTGTGGTGACCTTCCTCCCCAGGACCTGTTTACCCTTCGCCTGATTAGTAACCCCACGCCGCTGCCCGATCCCGCAGCCGTCATCACTCAGCCTCCATCTGACAGTAAAGTGTGACGGCAGGCTGTAAAGCAAGCTGCTTCCCCTGGAGATTCTCCTGCTCTACTGACCTCTAGTGGCCAAGACCGAACATTACATCCCAGGAAAGTCTCCTACAAGCTGCTGATAGTGACTCCGTCCCTGATCTTCCCTTTCCTCTCGCCGGCGGCGGCCTGACCTGATTAATAAGTAACATCTTCCTGCTCTCGATTTTAATTTATTCGCCTCGTTAATCTCTGGACAACCGGTCTAATAACTGGTCGCGACTCCGCGGTGACATCGTTGTACTAATCCACGAACCTTTAATCACCAACCCAATTAATCATTCCCCTCCAGGCTCGTCATGCAGGACGGGCACTTGCTGTTGTCATTCCCTCGTGTGTAGGAGGGGTGCCAGAGGGTGGGGGGGCCCAAAAAAGCGTCGAGGACGTGCCGGTGTCCGTCTGGTCACATACCCCACCCTCCCCTGTCCATGACATCAATTCACCCCCACATCATCCAAGAAGCGGGTGGTTTTCTTCAGACTTTCCAGCGACCCGCCGTCACCTTAAGTGACCTTTGCATAGTGGGAAAGGATTCACCGTGCAGTTATACAGTGTGGCGTCCTGCTGGGAGCTGTAGTACCACCAACCACCGTCACCGGCTGTAAAATTAAGTTTCCCTATAATGAAAAGATTTGCAACTTTCTGCTAACTTTTTCTCTCTGTTCATTAACCCCCTCGCCCCTCTCAAAAGTATTACAGCAGTGAACTCTGCGCCCGCCACAAGGCATTTGAACCAGTTTCTGTCCAGTACGGTCACCTGCAGTCCTATGTAAATTTACATATAACACATGGTGATGTCACAGTCTCGGCTCTGCTATGTCTGACACTGCTTTTCGTGGTTCCCGAGGCCGCCCCCCTCCTTGCTGCGTCCCACCCTGACGTCCGGCGACGCTCCACCTGACGGCCCGTGCAGTGGCAGCCCCTCGGTCAGAGTGACGGCGGCGGCCAGGTGACCGGGGCAGACAGACAGCGCTCTGTTCCCAGAATCATCCCCATCCTTTTAATGCCACCACAACACACGCCGGGGTAAATGACGGGCGCTGCTCGCGGAAAAGTCCATCGGCCTCATGGAAAAAGGACAAATGTTCCCAATGTGCTCGCCGCGAGGACTGATCCCACATTCACTCGCTGACCTTGGCTGCTAAAATCCCCCCCCCCCGTCCTCTCTAATTATAATTAGCTGGTAATCAGAGGGTCATTATGGAGGCCGTCGTGAAACCCCCTCTTGTTCTGCCGCACACTGCTGAGGGGGCTGCCAGTCCTTAAAGAAACAGAAACCTCCCACAAAAGAGCGGCAGCAGCCGCGCGCGCCTGCTCCTTTAAGAAGCTAAAATGCAAACACTTTTTTTTTTTAATCCCTGGAATTCGTCCCACGTGATATAAAAAGCAGTCATAATGGCTGATAACAGGGAGTAATAGCTACAGCGCACCTTTTCCTTTACTCCCCTCCCCCTGTTAGTGCGCTGGTGCTGTGGGGTCTCCTGTCTTCCCTCCGGCAGCCGTTGACTCGCTGTCTGTGTCTCCCGCAGGTGGAGGAGCTGATGATGGCCATGGAGAAGGTGAAGCAGGAGCTGGAGTCCATGAAGGCCAAACTGTCGTCCACGCAGCAGTCGCTGGCCGAGAAGGAGATCCACCTGACGAGCCTTCGGGCCGAGCGCCGCAAGCACCTGGAGGAGGTGCTGGAGATGAAGTAAGAAGCCGGGAAGCCATGCTTGCTGTCAGTGAATGCAAACCTCCATTGTCTGCCCCTAATGTCAAATGTCCATCGTAAGAAATCGGATCCAATCCTGACTATTGCGACAGACCCTCAGCTGTGATCATCTCCTCAATGGAGTGCATTTACTGACAGCAAGCAGAGATCTTGTGTCCTTTTAATCAGGGACCCTCATAGAGGAACTGTACAACCAGTGCAGGGACTACTGATCCCATCATTGTGTTGTTTGGACATATTGTCCGGTTTCATAGTCCGGAGCTGAACTCACTATTCTGCTCTCTGCGCGTTGTGTTCATGGAACTTCCTATGAATGCAGCTGAATTATGAATTCAGCTCTGGAGTAGAAGTGCAGTATTTTGTGACACCGTTTTGGATCGGGGGCTGTGCGCTCTTGGTGAGGTCTCCACCACACTTGTCCGATCAGGCGTTTACAGCAGAGGCCGCCGTCGCTCGCCCATCGTGGGCATTCCTCCAGGGCAACGGGCATTCCTTCAGCTCAGCGGGCGGCTCCAGGAGGCAGAATCCGCCGCCACTTTATAATGTAATCACTTACTTGGCAAATGAGGCATGAAAGGAGTTTGGCAGCGGGGAGGATGCGGGAGCCCGAAGCCGGCTCTGAGTCAGCAGCACAGAGGATTTCAGGGTGTGAGTGGATGTCCTCTGCCTGTGGCCCCAGCTGTGATTTTCCCAGTTCTGACCATGTTGCCACCAGTTGTTATCACCCGCCCTGCAGAGGTCAGACCCCACTGAACACAGTTTATTTTACACCCTGCGTTTGCCGCCTGTCCTCCCCTCCCCCGCTGCCTGATCCCACACCAAGGGACGCTGCTTTGTTTTTTTTTCTGTCTGTATCTTGGATAGCGACCTGACAACCAGTATGGCCACAATTATTACACCAGTTACTTGTCACCCGGCGCATAGAGTTCAGTCTGGAAGGTGCTGAGCTCGGTCTTGGTGATGATGTGGCCTCTGGGGGGCGCTGTGTGATGCGTCCGATGTTCTCACTTCTGTGTCTCTCTCCTCACAGGCAGGAAGCTCTGCTCGCCGCCATCAGCGAGAAAGACGCCAACATCGCGCTGCTGGAACTGTCCTCGTCCCGTAAGAAGAAGACGCAGGAGGAGGTGGCGTCGCTGAAGAGGGAGAAGGACCGACTGGTGCAGCAGCTCAAGCAGCAGGTGAGCGGGCGAGACAGAGAAAGGGTCTTAGTCTAAGTTCACATTAGCGTTGCGCCGCTGTTGCGTCGGCGACGCAGCGGTGACGCGCCCCTATGTTTAACATAGGGGACGCGTGCGTCTTTTTGGTTGCGTTTTTCGCCACGTGCGTCGTTTCCGACGCTGGCGTCGGACGCACGAAAACGCTACAAGTTGCATTTTCTGTGCGTCCGATTTTGGTCAAAAACGACGCACGCGTCGCAAAACGCGCGCGTTTGCGCGCGTTTTTCGATGCGTCGCACGTTGCGTCGCCGACGCAGGGCGGCGCAACGCTAGTGTGAACGTACCCTTATAGGTTCTGTAGTGACATCCAGAGCTGCACATACAGATAGCAGTGCATCATGGGCCCTCTGGTGTCAGTACAGAGATCTGTAGATCGTGAGCGCTCGGGCGTTAGTACAAAGAGCAGTGCATTATAGGAGCTCAGGTGTCATTACAGATAGTGCTCAGGTGTCAGTACAAAAAGCAGTGCATCGTGAACGCTCAGTTGTCAGTACAGAGATCTGTACATCGTGGGCCCTCAGGTGTCAGTACAGAGATCTATACTGAGTGGGTGCTCAGGTGTCAGTACAGAGAGCGATGTATCGTGGGCGCTCAGGTGTCCGTACAGAGATCAGAGCATATTTGGAGCACAGGTGTCTGTGTACAGAGAGCGGTGCATCGTGGGAGCTCAGATGTACGTACATAGAGCGGTGCATCATGGGCATTCAGGTGTCAGTACAGAGATTGGTGCATACTGGGCTCTCAGATGTTAGTACACAGATCTGTACATCGTGGGTGCTCAGGTGTCAGTACAGAGTGGTGCATCGTCGGTGCTCAGGTGTCAGTACAGAGAGTGGTGTATCATGGGCACTCTGGTGTCAGTACAGAGATCTGTAGATCGTGAGCGCTCGGGCGTTAGTACAAAGAGCAGTGCATTATGGGAGCGCAGCTGTCAGTACAAAAAGCAGTGCATCGTGGGCGCTCAGTTGTCAGTACAGAGATCTGTACTGAGTGGGCGCTCAGGTGTCAGTACAGAGAGCGGTGCATCATAGGTGCTCAGGTGTCAGTACAGAGAGCGGTGCATCATGGGCGCTCAGGTGTCAGTACAGAGAGCTGTGCATCATAGGTGCTCAGGTGTCAGTACAGAGAGCGGTGCATCATAGGTGCTCAGGTGTCAGTACAGAGGGCGGTGCATCATGGGCGCTCAGGTGTCAGCACAGAGGGCGGTGCATCGTGGGCGCTCAGGCGTCAGTGCAGAGAGCGGTGCATCGTGGGCGCTCAGGTGTCAGTACAGAGATCAGAGCATATTTGGAGCTCAGGTGTCTGTGTACAGAGAGCGGTGCATCGTGGGAGCTCAGATGTACGTACATAGAGCGGTGCATCATGGGCATTCAGGTGTCAGTACAGAGATTGGTGCATACTGGGCTCTCAGATGTTAGTACACAGATCTGTACATCGTGGGCGCTCAGGTGTCAGTTCAGAGAGCGGTGCATCGTGGGAGCTCAGGTGTCAGTACAGAGAGTGGTGTATCATGGGTGCTCAGGTGTCAGTACAGAGGGCGGTGCATCATGGGTGCTCAGGTGTCAGTTCAGAGAGCGGTGCATCGTGGGAGCTCAGGTGTCGGTACAGAGAGTGGTGTATCATGGGCCCTCAGGTGTCAGTACACAGATCTGTACTGAGTGGGCGCTCAGGTGTCAGTACAGAGAGTGGTGCATCATGGGCACTCAGGTCTCGGTACAAAGGGTGGTGCATCATGGGTGCTCAGGTGTCAGTACAGAGCGGTGCATCGTGGGAACTCAGGTGTCAGTACAGAGCGGTGCATCGTGGGAGCTCAGGTGTCAGTACAGAGCGGTGCATCGTGGGAACTCAGGTGTCAGTACAGAGCGGTGCATCGTGGGAACTCAGGTGTCAGTACAGAGTGGTGCATCGTGGGAGCTCAGGTGTCAGTACAGAGCGGTGCATCGTGGGAACTCAGGTGTCAGTACAGAGCGGTGCATCGTGGGAACTCAGGTGTCAGTACAGAGCGGTGCATCGTGGGAGCTCAGGTGTCAGTACAGAGCGGTGCATCGTGGGAACTCAGGTGTCAGTACAGAGCGGTGCATCGTGGGAACTCAGGTGTCAGTACAGAGCGGTGCATCGTGGGAGCTCAGGTGTCAGTACAGAGAGTGGTGCATTGTGAGCACTCAGGTCTCACTACAGAGATCTGTGCGTCCTGGGAGCTCAACTGATAGTACAGAGATGCCCAGACTCTATACAACTGTAACAAACCCTCAGATGTGAGAAGCACGAGGTCTGCATCACTTACTCAGACTCTGCAGTAGCTCAGTGACAGCAAGCAGGGTTATTGAGAAGGGAATCCTTTTACCATAACCTGCATTAGAAGCTGCAGAGCTTCATTCATGTTGCAGCATTATCGTCGCCGCCACTAACCCTTTCCTGGCAGGTTGTCCGCAGCCCCCGTGGATGGGGTGGGGGACGACTGTGAATTAGTGCCCTGGTTCTCGGTTTTATGCTTTGATGATGGGTGTGACACTCTGCAGATGACAGGATGACATCAGATGGAAACGCTGCCAGCAAAGGGGAAAAATCTGTCTGCCCCGTCACACGGTAAACGAGCTCCGCGCACACAAGTGCCAGAGACGTCATCCTCCCCTCCTATATGGTACATTCTGCCAGAGCCAATGTTGTGTCATCATAAGGACATGCGGGACGGATCATCGGTGCCATCTGGAGAGGGGTGACAACCTGGAAAGATCCACCTTTTCCTGTCGTGCTTCACAGATGAGTCAATGGTGGGCGCAGGACTCCCACCCTCCTGCCTGACGGCCAGGATCTCAGCCCCCGAAAGCATCTGCTACCTGCTGCTCCCCGGTCTCTCAGCCGCGCTGCTGCCTAGTGCTGAACCTCAGCATCTCCTCCTGTCACAATGAGGTGCCAAGTTCTTCTGATGACTACAAGCGGCGTCTCCAGGGTGGTACTTTGGGAAATGTTCTAGAATATGGCGCCGCCCGGTCGTAATCATCAGCTCCTTGGCCCGCTGACCCCGCTACCCGCTGTCCAGAAAGTCGGGACGAAACTCTTCCATCAAGACCTAAAACAGTAAAGAATCCGGAAAGTTACATAATATCACAGGAATGGGGGGAGTCAGCGGCCCCCTTAAAGGGACTGTGACAGCATTGCTGACACTGCTGTCCACTACCTGCAGTGCCCACTATGGGGGTCCCACTTTCACCATCGATCACAATGGTTTCTGCGTGACAGGCGACGTCTCCCCCAGAATAACCGACATTCTTCACTGCGGTGAAAGCAAATAACGTCTCGTGATGACACCGGCGAGGGGCTGCGTGTCCCCACATCATACAGACGGTTATGGGGCACTACAACTCCCATTGTTATATGTACATCCTGTATTATACCCCAGAGCTGCACTCACTATTCTGCTGGTGCAGTCACTGTGTACATACATTACATTACTGATCCTTAGTTACCTCATGTATTATACTCCAGAGCTGCACTCACTATTCTGCTGGTGAACTAATGTATGTACAGAGTGACTGCACCAGCAGAATAGTGAGTGCAGCTCTGGGGTATAATACATTACATTACTGATCCTGAGTTACACCCTGTATTATACTCCAGAGCGGCACTCCCTATTCTGCTGGTGCAGTCACTGTGTACATACATTACATTACTGATCCTGAGTTACATCCTGTATTATACTCCAGAGCGGCACTCACTATTCTGCTGGTGCAGTCACTGTGTACATACATTACATTACTGATCCTGATTTACATCCTGTATGTACACAGTGACTGCACCAGCAGAATAGTGAGTGCAGCTCTGGGGTATAATACATTACATTACTGATCCTGAGTTACATCCTGTATTATACTCCAGAGCGGCACTCACTATTCTGCTGGTGCAGTCACTGTGTACATACATTACATTACTGATCCTGATTTACACCCTGTATGTACACAGTGACTGCACCAGCAGAATAGTGAGTGCAGCTCTGGAGTATAACACAGGATGTAACTCAGGATCAGTAATGTAATGTATGTACACAGTGACTGCACCAGCAGAATAGTGAGTGCAGCTCTGGAGTATAATACAGGATGTAACTCAGGATCAGTAATGTAATGTATGTACACAGTGACTGCACCAGCAGAATAGTGAGTGCAGCTCTGGAGTATAACACAGGATGTAACTCTGCATCAGTAATGTAATGTATGTACACAGTGACTGCACCAGCAGAATAGTGAGTGCAGCTCTGGAGTATAATACAGGATGTAACTCAGGATCAGTAATGTAATGTATGTACACAGTGACTGCACCAGCAGAATAGTGAGTGCAGCTCTGGAGTATAATACAGGATGTAACTCAGGATCAGTAATATAATGTATGTACACAGTGACTGCACCAGCAGAATAGTGAGTGCAGCTCTGGAGTATAATTCTCCTCTGTTTCCGGTGCCTCTGAGTGTTTTTCTCTGCATGCATTCCTATGACTTCTGTCCTTTCCTATAGCGCCCCCTGCTTTTCCCCCGCTCCCGCCCCCCGGCGCCCTCTTACTACCTTGCCTTTGTGTCGCCCCATCCTTCTCTTCTTGGGAGCGTTGTTTCCTGTTTTCGGTGACGCCTCCTCGTGTCGGCGACTTTTAGCCCAAGATGAAATAGTTTGTCCTGTGAGTAATATTTATCTGCCCCCGGGGGTCCCATCGCTGTGTCAGCAGCCCCCCTGACTGCGCGGCACATCTGTGCGAGTTTTGCTCTGATGTCCCACGTATGTATTCAGCTGTTAACCCTTGTCCTTGTTGTGGCTGGGTGACCCCCTCCGTCTTATGTATTGGGGGGGTTATTGTAGGACGAGGTGCTGAGAGCCTGCGCTGTTAACCCTTTACTGTAGATGTCCGGGATCAGGTGTACGCTGCCCTCTTGTGCCCCACGTCGGATGTGCTTGTATGACAGCCATATTGGCAGTCACCCAGCTTTCCCAGAACCAGATATCTCCACTTTTTAATCTTTTCCTCTCTCTGATCGCAGACACAGAACAGGATGAAACTGATGGCGGACAACTATGAAGCCGACCACCTGAAGACGTCTGCCCAGTCCAACCAGACCAACCACAAGCCCTCCCCCGATCAGGTAGGACGGCCTGGGACCCCCCAGTGTCCTCAATGCCCACAATATGGCGGACAGAGCGGTGGCATTGAGCAGTCACTGGACTCGTATGTACGGGTTCACCGCGTCGTGTGACTCCATCGCCGGGTACGTGTGTGTATAATATTGCCTGTGTTACTAACCCGGTGTTTGTTTTGTCCCTCATGCTGCTCTTTGACGGCTCTTCTACCCTCATCCGCCCCCCTAGGATGATGAGGAGGGTATTTGGGCATAACCAATGAGATGATTAGGTCAGCCATTTTGTTCAGAACGGTGAGAACTCGCTTTGGCTTCATACCGGGATCTGTGGTCTTCTGCATGTCTTGTCTGCATGTCGCCAGTGCCGTGCTCCCCCCTGCCCCTGTCATGTGCCCGCCGCCCTCCTCCTCCTCGCCGCCATATGCGGTGGCTTGTACAGTCTCCTCCACAATGTCGCTATCTGGTCATTCATGCACCTCCGTCATTAATGTACTGCTGACGTTGGCCATTAGGGGCGCTGTTCACTGCTCTTGCCTGCGCCTTCTTTGGACAGTGCCTTCCCCACCAATACCAGGTCCGGTGAACCTCGGCGGCATAAATTGTTGCACAGACCCGAACGTTTAGGACAGACTGCCGGCTGTCAATGTGTGAGATTAAAACCCCCCAAAAAGGAAAAAAACAAATTATTAGCTCCTCTCCCCCTAAATTACATCATGACAGTGATGCTTTGTTCTCGCCACCCGTGAGCTTAAAGTGAAAGGTGAAGGGGTTAATCAGGATTTAATCCCGCATTTCTGGGGGAGTTTTATCCTCCCTCCTCTCCCTGTTGTTGGAGAGATTCACGGAGCATGTAATTAGCGGAATGCCAGGACCCCCCAGCCCAGCCCCCCCCCCGCACCTGTGATGTCTATGGGAACCACATAGCTGCCACCTATTCAGGCATCGTCCCTGAGCCCCTCGCTAACCCTTTCCCACCCGACCGCCATCGCTCCGCACCTAAAATACCCTAGTAACTTTTTCAAGGGGCTTTTTTTACCAATCATACTTGTAACGAACCCCCTGCTGTGAAACGCGCCAGCAGCACAAAGCCCCCCCCATGTCCTGACAGATTTGTCTGTGCTGACACATTGTACTTTACTGCAATTATCTCCACTGGCTGCAGATTGCAACTGGGAGAAACTATTAGGTCTATAAGTGTGACAGCAAGCGGCACGGGGACGGCGAGAATGTCTTACTGTGCGATCACGGGCGTACGCGGCTCCCCCGGTGTCTGTGCCCTTCTCTCCCCCCACTCCCAGCGTAGGCGCCCTTCTCCCCCTCCAGTGTTAGTGCCCTCCTCAGTGTCGGTGTCCTTCTCTCTCCCCGGTGTCAGTGCCCTTCTCTCTCTCTCTCTCTCTCCCCTCTGTTGTTGGTGCCTCTCTCTCTCCCTCTCCCTCTCCCCCCCCCTCCGGTGGCAGCGCCCTTCCCTCTCCCCGGTGTCGGTGCCCTTCTCTCCCTCTCCCCGGTGTCGGTGCCCTTCTCTCCCTCTCCCCGGTGTCGGTGCCCTTCTCTCACTCTCCCCGGTGTCGGTGCCCTTCTCTCACTCTCCCCGGTGTTTGTGCCCTTCTCTCCCTCTCCCCGGTGTCGGTGCCCTTCTCTCCCTCTCCCCAGTGTTTGTGCCCTTCTCTCTCCCCGGTGTCGGTGCCCTTCTCTCACTCTCCCCGGTGTCGGTGCCCTTCTCTCCCTCTCCCCAGTGTTTGTGCCCTTCTCTCTCCCCGGTGTTTGTGCCCTTCTCTCTCTCTCTCCCCGGTGTCGGTGCCCTTCTCTCTCTCCCCGGTGTTTGTGCCCTTCTCTCTCCCCGGTGTCGGTGCCCTTCTCTCCCTCTCCCCGGTGTCGGTGCCCTTCTCTCTCCCCGGTGTCGGTGCCCTTCTCTCCCTCTCCCCGGTGTCGGTGCCCTTCTCTCCCTCTCCCCGGTGTCGGTGCCCTTCTCTCCCTCTCCCCGGTGTCGGTGCCCTTCTCTCCCTCTCCCCGGTGTCGGTGCCCTTCTCTCCCTCTCCCCGGTGTCGGTGACCTTCTCTCCCTCTCCCCGGTGTCGGTGACCTTCTCTCCCTCTCCCCAGTGTTTGTGCCCTTCTCTCTCCCCGGTGTTTGTGCCCTTCTCTCCCTCTCCCCGGTGTCGGTGCCCTTCTCTCCCTCTCCCCGGTGTCTGTGCCCTTCTCTCTCTCCCCGGTGTCGGTGCCCTTCTCTCTCCCCGGTGTTTGTGCCCTTCTCTCCCTCTCCCCGGTGTCGGTGCCCTTCTCTCCCTCTCCCCGGTGTCTGTGCCCTTCTCTCTCTCCCCGGTGTCGGTGACCTTCTCTCCCTCTCCCCGGTGTCGGTGCCCTTCTCTCCCTCTCCCCGGTGTCGGTGCCCTTCTCTCCCTCTCCCCGGTGTCGGTGCCCTTCTCTCCCTCTCCCCGGTGTCGGTGCCCTTCTCTCCCTCTCCCCAGTGTCGGTGCCCTTCTCTCCCTCTCCCCAGTGTTTGTGCCCTTCTCTCTCCCCGGTGTTTGTGCCCTTCTCTCCCTCTCCCCGGTGTCGGTGCCCTTCTCTCCCTCTCCCCGCTGCCCTTCTCTCCCTCTCCCCGGTGTCTGTGCCCTTCTCTCTCCCCGGTGTCGGTGCCCTTCTCTCCCTCTCCCCGGTGTCGGTGCCCTTCTCTCCCTCTCCCCAGTGTTTGTGCCCTTCTCTCCCTCTCCCCGGTGTCGGTGCCCTTCTCTCCCTCTCCCCGGTGTCGGTGCCCTTCTCTCCCTCTCCCCGGTGTCGGTGCCCTTCTCTCCCTCTCCCCGGTGCCCTTCTCTCCCTCTCCCCGGTGTCGGCGCCCTTCTCCTCGGATATCTCTTATCTGAGACCCTCAGCCAGCGCAGGGTGTGATGTTAAGTGTCGGCCATTGTCCTTATCATGTATCCTGGTGATTCCTCCCGTCACGGCTCCGGCACATTCCTGCCCACAGACGACATCTCGCAGGCGACTAAATATTTGGTTTCCCGGCGACGGGCGGCTGTGAGGAGCGCGGGCAGCGCATGGTGACGGCCCCGGGGCCCTGTGTACGGATGTAAGGTCCTCTGGCTTTCCAGTAATTTGCATCAGTGGCCCGGGGGATTCTGGGTAAGGAGGAGCCCGGTGACCCCGGGGGAGCGCGGTGACCCCAGAGGAGCGTGGCTGCCATAGACAACAATGCTTCCTGTGAGGTTTCCGGCGCGGCCCCCCGTCCCGTGGACCACCTGTTAGTTCTGGCCGCGACGGACGTGTCGTCTCATTAATTTGCGCAGCAGAATACAATGGCGCATAGATGGGGGGATGTTTGCACCGGGGGCCGCCGCGGCCCCTCCAGAGGGGATCGTTTTCAGATCTCGTCCCCGGCTCAGTGTGAGGTGAAGCTGGCGGCACTTCTGAGGATCCGCACACAGACACTTGGCGCGATCTCAGGGCGTCCGAGGAGCAGCTTGGACGGCCTCTTCCACTTTCCCAAAATGCAGCCCCCTCAGCCTACGAGAACGACCGCGTCGCCCCCCAGTATTAACCCTGTCATTGACGCACATGCATGGCAGGTCACACGTTGGTTATGTCCCCCACGGGCACCGCAGCGGGCAGAGGTCACATGACATCTCGCCATTTGTCCCAGGGATATCTATTGCAGTATAATAAGAGGCTGGCAACATTTTCTGCTTGTTGTCAGTGAATAGAAAAGACGAAAAGATACCATTACTAACGAAACCACCTTACTTTACACTGCAGGCTGCATTCGCAAATGCAACATTGAAAAGAAAAGAAAAATACACAGTGACTGTCGCCCAAACTGCTGCTCATCTCAGCGTCGTCCTCCGCGGGGCCCTCTGTCGTCGTCGTCTTCCGCGGGGCCCTCTGTCGTCGTCGTCGTCCTCCGCGGGGCCCTCTGTCGTCGTCGTCCTCCGCGGGGCCCTCTGTCGTCGTCGTCCTCCGCGGGGCCCTCTGTCGTCGTCGTCCTCCGCGGGGCCCTCTGTCGTCGTCGTCCTCCGCGGGGCCCTCTGTCGTCGTCGTCGTCCTCCGCGGGGCCCTCTGTCGTCGTCGTCCTCCGCGAGGCCCTCTGTCGTCGTCGTCCTCCGCGGGGCCCTCTGTCGTCGTCCTCCTCCTCCTCCGCGGGGCCCTCTGTCGTCGTCGTCCTCCGCGGGGCCCTCTGTCGTCGTCGTTCTCCGCGGGGCCCTCTGTCGTCGTCGTTCTCCGCGGGGCCCTCTGTCGTCGTCGTCCTCCGCGGGGCCCTCTGTTGTCGTCGTCCTCCGCGGGGCCCTCTGTTGTCGTCGTCCTCCGCGGGGCCCTCTGTTGTTGTCCTCCTCCGCGGCGCCCTGTCGTCGTACTCCGCGGCGCCCTCTGTTGTTGTCCTCCTCCGCGGCTCCCTCTGTTGTTGTCCTCCTCCGCGGCGCTCTCTGTCCTCCTCCTCCTTCGCGGCGCCCTCTGTCGTCGTCCTCCTCCGCGGCTCCCTCTGTTGTCGTCCTCCTCCGCGGCGCCCTGTCGTCGTACTCCGCGGCGCCCTCTGTTGTTGTCCTCCTCCGCGGCTCCCTCTGTTGTTGTCCTACTCCGCGGCGCCCTGTCGTCGTCCTTCGCGGCACCCTCTGTCGTCGTCGTCCTCCGCGGGGCCCTCTGTCGTCGTCGTCCTCCGCGGGGCCCTCTGTCGTCGTCGTCCTCCGCGGGGCCCTCTGTCGTCGTCGTCGTCCTCCGCGGGGCCCTCTGTCGTCGTACTCCGCGGCTCCCTCTGTTGTTGTCCTCCTCCGCGGCGCCCTGTCGTCGTACTCCGCGGCGCCCTCTGTTGTTGTCCTCCTCCGCGGCTCCCGCTGTTGTTGTCCTACTCCGCGGCGCCCTGTCGTCGTCCTCCGCGGCACCCTCTGTTGTTGTCCTCCTCCGCGGCGCCCTCTGTTGTTGTCCTCCTCCGCGGCGCCCTCTGTCCTCCTCCTCCTCCGCGGCGCCCTCTGTCGTCGTCCTCCTCCGCGGCGCCCTCTGTCGTCCTCCTCCTCCGCGGCGCCCTCTGTCGTCGTCCTCCGCGGCACCCTCTGTTGTTGTCCTCCTCCGCGGCTCCCTGTGTCGTCGTCCTCCTCCTTCGCGGCTCCCTCTGTTGTTGTCCTCCTCCGCGGCTCCCTCTGTCGTCGTCCTCCTCCGCGGCGCCCTCTCATAGTCTGTGCAGGTCATCACCAGGTGGGTGACGCTGGTCGCCATTTCATGGGGCTGACTGATCTGCCCTTATATACAAGTACAGTATACGGACCCCCAGCGAAGGATGTGCTATAACTGCTGCCACATCTCCCCCTTTCCAGACCCTCTTTCCCTGTCCAGACCCCCATGTAGATGGTTTATTTAGTTGATGTTTTACACCTGCAGATGAAAGCTCCTAAGACGCCGGCAGCTACTGTCCGTAACATCACAAGCAGATGGTGGGACTGTAGTGGTGATGGGGGGCCGGCGAGGGAGGCTGCAACTCCTGTCCAACCTCCTACTGAAGAACAATAGTCGCCTCTCCCAGTAGTGGCTGATAACAGAGAGCACTTTAGATAGCTGAGAACTTAAGGATTGGGCATGTAGATATCCA
The DNA here is from genome assembly GCF_032444005.1 of Ranitomeya imitator. Taxonomy (NCBI): domain Eukaryota; kingdom Metazoa; phylum Chordata; class Amphibia; order Anura; family Dendrobatidae; genus Ranitomeya; species Ranitomeya imitator. The sequence continues at coordinate 9,471,802 of NC_091285.1, forward strand.
GCTGCCCACTCCTTGATGTTGGGGGTCCCCGTAACCGTCAGTTCATACGTTAATGTGACGAGTGTGGACGGCTCTGATAACCACGTCCTGGCTCGCAGACAGTTAATGCCCTGTGGCCCCTGATGACGAGCTCTCTGGTTAGTGCCCCTCAGGGTGATCCGGGGCCCCTTACTCCGCATGTTCACACTCTGCTGTGAGTGATGGAGCCGTGTGGACACGGATCACTTGTACGATGGACGCAGCTCACACGGAGCCTCGTCTTGCGGCTTCCTTGGCTTTTATCTCTGTCCCTGCCGCACAGTGGAGCCCCCCGGAGCGCTGCGACTCCCCCCGTATCACTGCTGCGGCTGCTTTCTGTCAGAGTTTCTAAATCCACCTTATCTGGCGCTGACAGCCTCTCTGCCAGCACTGAGACATGTCACCCGACAGCCGCCTGCACGCCCGTCTGTGAACGTGACCTCCAGATACGGCATCGGCGGAGCCACCGCCATCGTGTACATCCCCCCCCCATCGAGTACACCCCCTCCATCATGTACGTTCCCCACCGCCATCATGTACATTCCCCACCGCCATCGTGTACATTCCCCACCGCCATAGTGTACGTTCCCCACCGCCATCGTGTACATTCCCCACCGCCATCGTGTACATTCCCCACCGCCATCGTGTACATTCCCCACCGCCATCGTGTACGTTCCCTCGCCATCGTGTACGTTCCCCCGCCATCGTGTACGTTCCCCCGCCATCGTGTACGTTCCCCCGCCATCGAGTACACCCTCTCCATCGTGTACGTTCCCCACGCCATCGTGTACGTTCCCCACGCCATCGTGTACGTTCCCCACGCCATCGTTTACGTTCCCCACGCCATCGTTTACGTTCCCCACGCCATCGTTTACGTTCCCCACGCCATCGTTTACGTTCCCCACGCCATCGTTTACGTTCCCCACGCCATCGCGTACGATCCCCACGCCATCGCGTACGTTCCCCCGCCATCGTGTACGTTCACCACCGCCATCGTGTACGTTCCCCCGCCATCGTGTACGTTCCCCGCTATACACAGTAACGTCCTCCAACCTCATCACCGTTACATGTAAAGTTCTGCAAACTCTGCTGCTGTTTTTCAAGAGATCGGCTTGCTGTCAGAACATCAATGACTGCCGCTCGCTGATGTTCTGTTGCAGATGTTCCTCTTGTCCTGATGATTTGCTACAATGTGTCAGTGCTGGAACAATTAAAAACAATTATATCTGTCCGGGCTCCACCTCCAGTGGTGATTATAGGGGGGCCGTTAGTGTTTGTGTTTCTCTCCATCTTCGCCCTCTTCTTCCATACACCTCCTCCATCAGTCCAGGGTCGGTGGTGGGAGATCCGCCGGCCTGTAAGACTCCTCACCCTCCTCCTTTCCTTCTGTCCTAGATGATTCAGCCCCTCTTAGACCTCGACCAGAATCGCAGCAAACTCAAACTGTATATCGGGCATCTGACTGCTCTGTGCCAGGACAGAGACCCCCAGATCCTGCAAGCGCTTCGCCCGCCCGACTCCTACTACCTGGACGACAACCGGGCAGTTTGGGAGCAGAGGCTGCAGAAGATGACGACCGAAGAGGTGAGAGGATGGAGGCAGTAATGCAACCACTAATCAAACAAAAATGGATCTACGATCAGTGTAAAACACCAGATTCCCTGCAGATGTGATCTTGTATCTCTGTATACAGGGAGCTCCCCCTAGTGGTGGCTGCAGACAGGATCTTATCATGTATCTCTGTATACAGGGAGCTCCCCCTAGTGGAGGCTGCAGACAGGATCTTATCATGTATCTCTGTATACAGGGAGCTCCCCCTAGTGGTGGCTGCAGACAGGATCTTATCATGTATCTCTGTATACAGGGAGCTCCCCCTAGTGGTGGCTGCAGACAGGATCTTATCATGTATCTCTGTGTACAGGGAGCTTCCCCTAGTGGTGGCTGCAGACAGGATCTTATCATGTATCTCTGTATACAGGGAGCTCCCCCTAGTGGTGGCTGCAGACAGGATCTTATCATGTATCTCTGTATACAGGGAGCTCCCCCTAGTGGAGGCTGCAGACAGGATCTTATCATGTATCTCTGTATACAGGGAGCTCCCCCTAGTGGTGGCTGCAGACAGGATCTTATCATGTATCTCTGTGTACAGGGAGCTTCCCCTAGTGGTGGCAGCAGACAGGATCTTCTCATGTATCTCTGTATACAGGGAGCTCCCCCTAGTGGTGGCAGCAGACAGGATCTTATCATGTATCTCTGTATACAGGGAGCTCCCCCTAGTGGTGGCTGCAGACAGGATCTTATGTATCTCTGTATACAGGGAGCTCCCCCTAGTGGTGACTGCAGACAGGATCTTATCATGTATCTGTATACAGGGAGCTCCCCCTAGTGGTGTCTGCAGACAGGATCTTATGTATCTCTGTATACAGGGAGCTCCCCCTAGTGGTGGCTGCAGACAGGATCTTATCAAGTATCTCTGTATACAGGGAGCTCCCCTTAGTGGTGGCTGCAGACAGGATCTTATCATATATCTCTGTATACAGGGAGCTCCCCCTAGTGGTGACTGCAGACAGGATCTTATCATGTATCTCTGTATACAGGGCGCTCCCCCTAGTGGTGGCTGCAGACAGGATCTTATCATGTATCTCTGTATACAGGGAGCTCCCCCTAGTGGTGACTGCAGACAGGATCTTATCATGTATCTCTGTATACAGGGAGCTCCCCCTAGTGGTGACTGCAGACAGGATCTTATCATGTATCTCTGTATACAGGGAGCTCCCCCTAGTGGTGGCTGCAGACAGGATCTTATCATGTATCTCTGTATACAGGGAGCTCCCCCTAGTGGTGACTGCAGACAGGATCTTATCATGTATCTCTGTATACAGGGAGCTCCCCCTAGTGGTGGCTGCAGACAGGATCTTATCATGTATCTCTGTATACAGGGAGCTCCCCCTAGTGGTGGCTGCAGACAGGATCTTATCATTTATCTCTGTATACAGGGAGCTCCCCCTAGTGGTGGCTGCAGACAGGATCTTATCATGTATCTCTGTATACAGGGATCTCCCCCTAGTGGTGGCTGCAGACAGGATCTTATCATGTATCTCTGTATACAGGGAGCTCCCCCTAGTGGTGGCTGCAGACAGGATCTTATCATGTATCTCTGCAGACAGGATCTTATCATGTATCTCTGTATACAGGGAGCTCCCCCTAGTGGTGACTGCAGACAGGATCTTATCATGTATCTCTGTATACAGGGAGCTCCCCCTAGTGGTGGCTGCAGACAGGATCTTATCATGTATCTCTGTATACAGGGAGCTCCCCCTAGTGGTGGCTGCAGACAGGATCTTATCATGTATCTCTGTATACAGGGTGCTCCCCCTAGTGGTGGCTGCAGACAGGATCTTATCATGTATCTCTGTATACAGGGAGCTCCCCCTAGTGGTGGCTGCAGACAGGATCTTATCATGTATCTCTGTATACAGGGAGCTCCCCCTAGTGGTGGCTGCAGACAGGATCTTATCATGTATCTCTGTATACAGGGAGCTCCCCCTAGTGGTGGCTGCAGACAGGATATTATCATGTATCTCTGTATACAGAGAGCTCCCCCTAGTGGTGGCTGCAGACAGGATCTTATCATGTATCTCTGTATACAGGGCGCTCCCCCTAGTGGTGGCTGCAGACAGGATCTTATCATGTATCTCTGTATACAGGGAGCTCCCCCTAGTGGTGGCTGCAGGCAGGATCTTATCATGTATCTCTGTATACAGGGAGCTCCCCCTAGTGGTGGCTGCAGACAGGATCTTATCATGTATCTCTGTATACAGGGAGCTCCCCCTAGTGGTGGCTGCAGACAGGATATTATCATGTATCTCTGTATACAGAGAGCTCCCCCTAGTGGTGGCTGCAGACAGGATCTTATCATGTATCTCTGTATACAGGGAGCTCCCCCTAGTGGTGGCTGCAGACAGGATCTTATCATGTATCTCTGTATACAGGGCGCTCCCCCTAGTGGTGGCTGCAGACAGGATCTTACCATGTATCTCTGTATATAGGGCGCTCCCCCTAGTGCTGCTTATGCCGGTGTTTGGCGATAGTTATAAGAAGATGCTTTTCTCATACTTTTCCCATTTCTTTCAGTTGAGCGAAGAGCTGGAGAGATGTGAGCACGAGAGCGCAGATTTGCAGGAATTCGCCAACACCATCCTCCAGCAGATTGCAGATCACTGCCCTGATATCTTGGAACAAGTTGTCAATGCCTTGGAAGAGTCGTCCTGACACCACGGAGATGGAGGTCGCCGCCCGCGGACACCAGTGTTAGTCGATGACTTATCGTTGTCCCCTCCGCCCGCCGGCTCTGGCCTGGGGTAGAGACCGCACATCCAGCCTTGCACTGCCCGTCATACACTGCACTGTGCGCACCGTTACTGCGGGGGCTTCTTGTGGTTTCTGGGGTCGTAGTAAGACTCCTACCACTAGGACCAAAAAGACCCCGATCTCCTTGTTCCTCCCCGCGGTCGTCCGTCACCGGACATTCACTACAGCAATGCAATAAGAGTCTGCCCGGACCGTGTGGCAGTGATGGCGGGGGCGGCGGTGGCATTGGCAGGGGGGAGGGGGTGAACTGGTAAAGCCCATGGAGATTTCTGTCCAAGGTCAAACTACAGACATCAGGATTCCAGGATGATTGAAGGCTCGAGGACTACAGCTCCCATCCTCCGCAGCTTGTCTATGACTGTGCACACATTTATTTCTCTTCCTGGGAAGGTTCTTGTGCGCCAGCATCAAACCCACCAGCCCAGACCCACCAGCGACCACTTCTACCACCCTCTTTACCAGGGGACGCCAGCTCCTGTTACAACCACCCCCAGTGTCCTCACCAGGGGACGCCAGCTCCTGTTACTACCACCCCCGGTGTCTTCACCAGGGGACGCCGGCTCCTGTTACTACCACCCCCGGTGTCTTCACCAGGGGACGCCGGCTCCTGTTACTACCACCCCCGGTGTCATCACCAGGGGACGCCGGCTCCTGTTACTACCACCCCCGGCGTCTTCACCAGGGGAGGCCGGCTCCTGTTACTACCACCCCCGGCGTCTTCACCAGGGGAGGCCGGCTCCTGTTACTACCACCCCCGGCGTCTTCACCAGGGGAGGCCGGCTCCTGTTACTACCACCCCCGGCGTCTTCACCAGGGGAGGCCGGCTCCTGTTACTACCACCCCCGGCGTCTTCACCAGGGGAGGCCGGCTCCTGTTACTACCACCCCCGGCGTCTTCACCAGGGGAGGCCGGCTCCTGTTACTACCACCCCCGGCGTCTTCACCAGGGGACGCCGGCTCCTGTTACTACCACCCCCGGCGTCATCACCAGGGGACGCCGGCTCCTGTTACTACCACCCCCGGCGTCTTCACCAGGGGACGCCGGCTCCTGTTACTACCACCCCCGGCGTCATCACCAGGGGACGCCGGCTCCTGTTACTACCACCCCCGGTGTCTTCACCAGGGGACGCCGGCTCCTGTTACTACCACCCCCGGTGTCATCACCAGGGGACGCCGGCTCCTGTTACTACCACCCCCGGCGTCTTCACCAGCGGACGCCGGCTCCTGTTACTACCACCCAAGGCATCTTCACCAGGGGACGCCGGCTCCTGTTACTACCACCCCCGGCGTCTTCACCAGGAGACGCCGGCTCCTGTTACTACCACCCCCAGTGTCATCACCAGGGGACGCCGGCTCCTGTTACTACCACCCCCAAGATCATCACCAGGGGACGCCGGCTCCTGTTACTACCACCCCCAGTGTCATCACCAGGGGACGCCGGCTCCTGTTACTACCACCCCCAGTGTCATCACCAGGGGACGCCGGCTCCTGTTACTATCACCCCCAGTGTCATCACCAGGGGACGCCGGCTCCTGTTACTACCACCCCCAGTGTCATCACCAGCGGACGCCAGCTCCTGTTACTACCACCCCCAAGATCATCACCAGGGGACGCCAGCTCCTGTTACTACCACCCCCGGCGTATTCACCAGGGGACGCCCTATCCTGTTATTAGCACCCCCAGCGTCATCACCACGAGGGCCAGCTTCTGTTTCTACCACCCACGGTATGCTCACCAGGGGACGCCACATCCTGTTTCTACGACCCATGGTATCCTCACCAAGGGATGCCAGCTTCTGTTACTACCTCCCCCGGTGTCATCACCAGGGGCCACCACATGCTGATACTACCACCCACAATATCATCACCAGGGGCCACCACCTCCTGTTACTACTACCCCCCAGTATCCTCACCAGGGGCCACCACCTCCTGTTACTACTACCCCCCAGTATCCTCACCAGGGGCCACCACCTCCTGTTACTACTACCCCCAGTATCCTCACCAGGGGCCACCACATTCTGTTACTACCACCCCTAGTAGCATTACTACTACCCCCCAGTATCCTCACCAGGGGCCACCACCTCCTGTTACTACTACCCCCAGTATCCTCACCAGGGGCCACCACATTCTGTTACTACCACCCCTAGTAGCATTACTACCACCCCCAGTATCCTCACCAGGGGCCATCACCTCCTGTTACTACCACCCCCAGTATCCTCACCAGGGGCCATCACCTCCTGTTACTACCACCCCCAGTATCCTCACCAGGGGCCATCACCTCCTGTTACTACCACCCCCAGTATACTCATCAGGGGCCACCACATTCTGTTACTACCACCCCAGTATCCTCACCAGGGGCCACCACCTCCTGTTACTACCACCCCCAGTATCCTCACCAGGGGCCGCCAGCTCTATACATTCTCATCCCTAAAAGGTCTTCTGTGCCCTTTTTCTAGCTATACTCTGGTGGCTGTTGGGGTAGGATCTCCCCCATCACCAGGCCAGACCCTCCGTGCTGACAGTCGTGTCTCGGTGGGCGATCCTCTTGACTGTTAGGTTGGTGATCAATCCCGACATCCCGTGTTGATGGAGGAGACGCTGCGCGCAGTTACGGCTGCAGAGATCGGAGCCCGGTGGACCTCCGCAGACCATGGCACAGTCATGCGGCTCCCGGCCCGGAGCGTCGTCTGCCGTTCTCACCCCCCAAAACCTCTGATTACCTCAGGAATTCAATGTATTATCATTCAGAATCCACACAATCACGATATAACAAGAGGTGTAAGGGGGCACGGGCGAGACGCATGGATGCCGCCATGATGCCTGAGGATAAACCCGATACAGCAGGAGCCGCTGCCTGAGAAAATCCTAAAAGGCAATCGCGAGGAGGCACCGAGGGGCTTCAATCACAAATCATAAAACATCTGCCGATCCACAGGAACGAAAACACCTCTGTGCTTACATCTGATACTCTGGGCACAGCCAGAGCTGCAAACAAGTCCACGTCTCGCCGCGGCCTTCACTATACATTATGGGAGTCAGACAAGCCTTAAAGGGTCCTCACTGGACAGTAGATCAATGCTAGCGCCGTGGGGGTCCGACCTGTAACGGGAGACCTTGGCTTTGATTGGAGCTGCACTATATGTGTTAGACCACCGTGTATCACATGAGCGGGCCGGGTCTTCTGGTGGTCCCAGCAATCTGAACCCAAGATGGGCGATAAATGCTTCATAGACAACTGCTAAACTCAAGTTCAACATTCTTGAGATCTATTTTACTTTTCATTTTCCTCATACAGAGCTCCACATCCCCTGCAGAGATCAAGAGATACGTGACAACATTGCTCCTGCATGTAGCCACCACTAGGGGGGAGCTTGCTACATAGATTTATGCAGCCACCACTAGAGGGAGCTCACTACATAGATTTATACAGCCACCACTGGGGGGGGCTCGCTACATAGATTTATGCAGCCACCACTAGAGGGAGCTCACTACATAGATTTATACAGCCACCACTGGGGGGGCTCGCTACATAGATTTATACAGCCACCACTAGAGGGAGCTCACTACATAGATTTATACAGCCACCACTGGGGGGGCTCGCTACATAGATTTATGCAGCCACCACTAGAGGGAGCTCACTACATAGATTTATACAGCCACCACTGGGGGGGCTCGCTACATAGATTTATACAGCCACCACTGGGGGGGCTCACTACATAGATTTATACAGCCACCACTGGGGGGGGCCCGCTACATAGATTTATACAGCCACCACTAGAGGGAGCTCACTACATAGATTTATACAGCCACCACTGGGGGGGCTCGCTACATAGATTTATACAGCCACCACTAGAGGGAGCTCCACAAATCTCTATGTAGAGAGCTCCCTCTAGTGGCAGCTGTATAAATCTGTATGTAGTGAGCTCCCTCTGGTGGTGCCTGTATAAATCTGCAGGTAGAGAGCTCCCTCTGGTGGTGCCTGTATAAATCTTCAGGTAATGTGCTCCTTCTAGTGGTGACTGTATATATAAATCTGTATGTAGTGAGCTCCCTCTGGTGCTGCCTGTATAAATCTTCAGGTAGTGAGCTCCTTCTAGTGGCGGCTGTGTAAATCTGCAGGTAGAGAGCTCCCTCTGGTGGTGGCTTGCAAGAAACTGATTTTCTGATTTTGATCAATGTCCGTGCAGAGGATTTGGCGCTGTGCATCCATAAAGCTGCGCCCAGACTCTGGTAATGGTTTAGGAATGTATGTAGGTTTGAATGCAGCTCTGGATGTGACTGGAGCATTAGACCGCCAGTCTTGGGCTGATCAGGTGCGAGGGGATCACCTCGCCAAGAAGGTCGCAGTATCTAATCCTTTACAGGGGGATCATAGGGCAAGCGGCGAAACGCACCAGATCCCAATCGATCACCTTATACACAAGCTGCAAAAACGGGGGACAGAAGCTTTTCTTGTGTTACGCCCTGGTCTGATGATCTCCGTTCTGAGACTGAGAAATGGTGAAAACTTCTTACACTACAGACAAATCTTACTGAGCAAAATGGCTGCTACACGTTACGTGAGGGAAGAGAAGGGGCGTTTTGGGGATTTTTTTTTCCCTTTGGGGAGGGAATTTTTGTGTCAAAGGGGGGAAACCAATGAGGCCGTCGTCCCCCCGTGGACTGGTGGAATAACCTGGATCTTTCAGGCTTTTCTACTTTTTGTGTTTTGGTTTTTTTGCCTACGGCCGCCGGGCCCTCGCCGTCCCCCCGACCCCCTGTGTACATGTCTGATAATGTCCGTTACTGACAGAACGACCCCCCCAGCCATTTCGGGACCCTCCAGGCGCTTAAGACCCCACAGAAGTGTGTATAATATACGAGCGTGCGGTTTTGGTCTCCATATTGGATTTTTTAGTTCAATGCTTGGAGGGGGTCCGCCGCAGGGTGGGAGACCTGAGCTACGTGGGGGTGGGCTTCAGCCGGCGCCCTCCATTATGAGGACTGAGCGTGCCTGGCAGCTGCGGACGGTGGTCCGTATCCCGTTATTAGTGCCTTCATGGAAGCGACGCGGGATGGAAACGTATTAAAGGGTCGGCGTCCAGCGTTCTGTCAATGGATTGTATTTGTTTTATGCGTAATAATGGCACAAAGAAAGGGAAAGTGACAATGTAGCCGGTCCGGACCCCCCTCTGTGAGCTGCACAACCTGCAATCCAGACCGATACATTGTAACGAACCATCAGATTTGTGGTTTCTCTTCCAGGCCGGAGGCAAATGTAACAAACCTCCAGCGGCGAGAAGCGGCTGATTGTTTAAATTCTGATGAAACGTTCTGGAATCATTTCTATAATTCTGGATCTCCCTTTAATTCACGGGGCTCTTAAAGGCATCTTCACCTCGTTTTTAAAGTGTTCCTCTACCTTTTCACGTGTTGCCATGGAATCTCATCTAGACTGGAGCAGTGACGCCGATGTGCATCCGCTGGTTTCTAGTGGTCGGTCCGCTGGTAGAGAATCCCTTTAAATTTAAAGGGGTCGATCCGTTGGGTTTTCATGCTGCGGTTTTCTCGGGGCTTGTGCCATCGCTGCTCCTGGAGACTTAGCGGAGCAAATACGGCGGCCAAATCGTGCGGGGAGCCGCCATATTGCTACATATCCATGGTGCTAGGCAGACGGGAACGCACGGGGGGTCCGCAACAGGCGGCTGAGCATGCTGGGAAGTGGACGGTCGGACTCTGCAAACCCGGATCAGCTGCTTTAACCCTTTATGGGCGATGAGGGCTAATGAATGTATAATGCGGGCGCGTTATTGGGGGGGGATGTATGGAATAGGAAGGGAGACCCCCGATGCCGGGGCAACTTCTGTGTTTGCTGCTGGCCGACTCACTACCATTGTCGTCTGATGTGTTTATATATAAATAAATGTTAAATATGTAGACCCCCTAACTGTGGAGGGTCCGGCCTCGCAGCCTCCTTGTTGCCGCCACACAGGGCTGAAGCCCACCCTCCGCCTGGATTTTATTGGGCTGTTTTTGTGCCTTTTTTTAAAATCTTGTAAAAACTATTTTTTTTTTTTATTCTAAAGGAAAAATAAAATCTCTCTCCCACCATCTCCCCCTGTCGATCTTCAGGGGGCACCACCTGTACGACACAGAGGTGTCCCTGGAAGATGAGGCCGGGGGGGAGCCCAGACCCCCGGGAGTGGGGAGGCCGACGTTGCCCCCCGCTCACTTCTCTATGTAACTAAAGTTTTTAATTTTTATTAATTTGTTGGTTTTGTTTTTTTTCCCTGACACAGGATGCCAAAAATATTAAAAGAAAATAATTAAAAACAAGTTGCCAAGTGTGCGAGTCTTATTACAGCCCCCCGAAACGGCTGCGGCATCCGTATTATGGCCCGCCGGAGCTGATGGTACGGCCGGTTCCCCTGAAGTCACACCACGTCCTTGTTTCGGCCCCGAAGTGTCGCTGTGGCCCCAGACTGACTGGGGTGCTATGAACGTCATTCTGGCATTTCCAGCATTGGCACCAGGACCCCTAAAAGCCACCAAGTGTCCCCAGACCCCTATATTGTCGCCATGTCCCCAGTGCACCCTGTTGGCACATCCTCACGCCGAGGTGCAGCTCCTGGTCCCGCTGTGGTTCCCGGACTCTGAGGGGCTCGGTCTTGGTTGAGTCCCAGGAGAGTTCCTGGGTGGTCCGCTCTTATCAAAGGCTCAGGTCAAGTAAGACCAGGACATAATGCCGTCCAGTCCCAACGATGTGAAAGTCGATGACTAATTTGGTGCCGCGGTCTCATTTCAGTGAGTCCGGCCAGAAGCTTTGGGATCTTCACCAGAAAACAAGGCAGAAGTGGTCGCAAAGCTGCGGAGAGACAGGCGGGTGATCGGTCGGGGGTACTGGGGGTCCACAACGAGTCTAATGAGATGAGAGATCGATGCGGAAGACCGTGAAAGGGCAAGAGGACGATCTCCAGGCACTGATATCCTCTCCGCACTTGCCCCCCAATCATAAGTGGTAGACCGGGAACACCCCACAAGAACCGCCGTATACCGGGAACACCCCACACGGCCCACGTATACAAGGAACACCCCGCAAGAACCGCCGTATACCGGGAACACACCACAATACCCGCCGTATACCGGGAACACCCCACTAGACCCGCCGTATATGGGGGACACCCCACAAGACCCGCCGCATATCGGGAACACCACACAAGACCCGCCGCATACCGGGAACACCCCACTAGACCCGCTGTATACCGGGGACACACAAGACCCGCCATATACAAGGGACACCCCACAAGACCCGCTGCATATGGGGGACACCCCACAAGACCTGCTGTATACCGAGGACACCCCACAAGACCTGCCGTATACCGGGAACACCCCACGAGACCCGCCATATACAGGGAACACCCCACAAGACCCGCCGCATACCGGTAACACCCCACTAGACCCGCCGTATACCGGGGACACACCACAAGACCCGCCGTATACCAGGAACACCCCACTAGACCCGCCGTATACCAGGGACACACCACAAGACCCGGCGTATACCGGGAACACCCCACTAGACCCGCCGTATACCGGGGACACACCACAAGACCCGCCGTATACTGGGAATACCCCGCTAGACCCGCCGTATACCGGGAACACCCCACTAGACCCGCCGTATACCGGGGACACCTCACAAGACCCGCCATATACCGGGCTCACCTCACGAGACCCGCCGTATACCGGGGACACCTCAGAAGACCCGCCATATACCGGGCACACCTCGGGAGACCCGCCGTATACAGGGAACACCCCACTAGACCCGCCGCATACCGGGAACACCCCACAAGACCCGCCGCATACCGGGAACACCTCACAAGACCCGCCGCATACCGGGGACACCCCACAAGACCCGCCGCATACCGGGAACACCTCACAAGACCCGCCGTATACCGGGATCACCCCACAAGACCCGCCGTATACCGGGGACACCTCACAGGACCCGCCGTATACCGGGGACACCTCACAAGACCTGCCATGGGCGCGTGGTTACGACGGGATTTGTCCCCTCCTGGCCGTTGCCACTATTTCTGCAGACATTTGCTGCGGTGCGATCGGCTCTAGCGCGTTTCAGCACCGACCGCTGACACAAAAATTCGGATTTCTCACCAAGTTAGTCATCGGCAAAATAGAAACCAAATCATTTTTTGGGGAAAACGGAATATTCCTTGAGAAGCCGCGCAGGACGACCGGCTGCCCGTTATCATGGCTGTGCCTGGGAGAGTGGCACGAGGCGTTACCACCACAACGATGTCCATAATGACCCATCAGATTCCTGCCCTTCCTATGGAGGATGGAGAGGCAGTCCCTTGCGCAGCAGACACGATGTCAGCCATCTTTAGTAGTGTATCAGGACTTGTTCCAGTTCGCAGATGTCGGCACCGTCCCTCGCCTCCTCTTGCGGGGGAGCAGACAGGCCGCGCCGTGGCCGGAGGACGCCTACGTTTAATGGCCGCTTTTAGTTTTGTAGCTTTGATCCAAAAAAGTCAAGCGTGTGGTAGAGTCCTGACGCACGGGGGGCCGCCGGCTGGCACAGGGGAGCGCACTGGCTATAGTGGAGGTGGGGTGTTCCGACGTGACCCTGCCAGCTTCACTATGGGGGGATTAGCGGAGGAAACCGACCTGCTATTTCCAGAGTGAGAAGAGAAACACTAAAAACCAAAAAAAAAGGTGAGAACAGCGCCCACCGCAGGAGAGAGGGGGCAAGAGGGGCCAAACCTGGCACACAGGACCCCTGCAACAGCGTCCACCACAGGAGAGAGGGGCCAAACCTGGCACACAGGACCCCTGCAACAGCACCCACCACAGGAGAGAGGGGGCAAGAGGGGCCAAACCTGGCACACAGGACCTTTGCAACAGCGCCCACTGCAGGAGAGAGGGGACAAGAGGGGCCAAACCTGGCACACAGGACCCCTGCAACAGCGTCCATCGCAGGAGAGAGAGAGCAAGAGGGGCGAAACTTGGCACACAGGGCCCCTGCAACAACGTCCACCGCAGGAGAGAGGGGGCAAGAAGGGCCAAACCTAGTACACAGGACCCCTGCAACAGTGTCCACCGCAAGTTGGGCAAAACCTGGAACACAGGGCCCTTGCAAAAGCGTCCACCGCAGGAGAGAGGGGACAAGAAGGGCGAAACCTGGCACACTGGACCCCTGCAACAGCGTCCACCGCAGGAGAGAGGGGGCAAGAGGGGCGAAACCTGGCACACAAGGCCCCTGCAACAGCGTCCACCGCAGGAGAGAGGGGGCAAGAGGGGCGAAACCTGGCACACTGGACCCCTGCAACAGCGTCCACCGCAGGAGAGAGGGGGCAAGAGGGGCGAAACCTGGCACACTGGACCCCTGCAACAGTGCCCACCGCAGGAGAGAGGGGGCAAGAGGGGCCAAACCTGACACGTATGACCCCTGCAACAGCGTCCACTGCAGGAGAGAGGGGGCAAGAGGGGCCAAACCTGGCACACAGGACCCCTTCAACAGCGTCCACCGCAGGAGAGAGGGGGCAAGAGGGGCAAAACCTGGCACACAGGGCCCCTGCAACAGCGCCCACCGCAGGAGAGAGGGGGCAAGAGGGGCCAAACCTGGCACACAGGACCCCTGCAACAGCGTCCACCGCAGGAGTGAGGGGGCAAGAGGGGCGAAACCTGGCACACAGGACCCCTGCAACAGCGTCCACTGCAGGAGAGAGGGGGCATGAGGGGCGAAACCTGGCACACTGGACCCCTGCAACAGCGTCCACCACACGAGAGAGGGGGCAAGAGGGGCGAAACTTGGCACACAGGACCCCTGCAACAGCATCCACCGCAGGAGAGATGGGGCAAGAGGGGCGAAACCTGGCACACAGGACCCCTGCAACAGCGTCCACCGCAGGAGAGAGGAGGCAAGAGGGGCGAAACCTGGCACACAAGACCCCTGCAACAGCGTCCACCGCAGGAGAGAGGAGGCAAGAGGGGCGAAACCTGGCACACAGGACCCCTGCAACAGCGTCCACCGCAGGAGAGAGGAGGCAAGAGGGGCGAAACCTGGCACACAGGACCCCTGCAACAGCGTCCACCGCAGGAGAGAGGAGGCAAGAGGGGCGAAACCTGCCACACAGGACCCCTGCAACAGCGTCCACCGAAGGAGAGAGGGGGCAAGAGGGGCAAAACCTGGCACACTGGACCCCTGCAACAGCGTCCACCGCAGGAGAGAGGGGGCAAGAGGGGCAAAACCTGGCACACAGGACCCCCGCAACAGCTGCCACCGCAGGAGAGAGGGAGCAAGAGGGGCGAAACCTGGCACACAGGACCCCTACAACAGCGTCCACCGCAGGAGAGAGGGTGCAAGAGGGGCCAAACCTGGCACACAGGACCCCTGCAACAGCATCCACCGCAGGAGAGAGGGGGCAAGAGGGGCGAAACCTGGCACACAAGGCCCCTGCAACAGCGTCCACCGCAGGAGAGAGGGGGCGAAACCTGGCACACTGGACCCCTGCAACAGTGCCCACCGCAGGAGAGAGGGGGCAAGAGGGGCCAAACCTGACACGTATGACCCCTGCAACAGCGTCCACTGCAGGAGAGAGGGGGCAAGAGGGGCCAAACCTGGCACACAGGACCCCTTCAACAGCGTCCACCGCAGGAGAGAGGGGGCAAAACCTGGCACACAGGGCCCCTGCAACAGCGCCCACCGCAGGAGAGAGGGGGCAAGAGGGGCCAAACCTGGCACACAGGACCCCTGCAACAGCGCCCACCGCAGGAGAGGGGGCAAGAGGGGCCAAACCTGGCACACAGGACCCCTGCAACAGCGTCCACTGCAGGAGAGAGGGGGCATGAGGGGCGAAACCTGGCACACTGGACCCCTGCAACAGCGTCCACCACAGGGGAGAGGGGGCAAGAGGGGCCAAACCTGGCACACAGGACCCCTGCAACAGCGTCCACTGCAGGAGAGAGGGGGCATGAGGGGCGAAACCTGGCACACTGGACCCCTGCAACAGCGTCCACCACAGGAGAGAGGGGGCAAGAGGGGCAAAACCTGGCACACTGGACCCCTGCAACAGCGTCCACCGCAGGAGAGAGGGGGCAAGAGGGGCGAAACCTGGCACACAGGACCCCCGCAACAGCTGCCACCGCAGGAGAGAGGGAGCAAGAGGGGCGAAACCTGGCACACAGGACCCCTACAACAGCGTCCACCGCAGGAGAGAGGGTGCAAGAGGGGCCAAACCTGGCACACAGGACCCCTGCAACAGCATCCACCGCAGGAGAGAGGGGGCAAGAGGGGCGAAACCTGGCACACAAGGCCCCTGCAACAGCGTCCACCGCAGGAGAGAGGGGGCAAGAGGGGCGAAACCTGGCACACTGGACCCCTGCAACAGCGTCCACCGCAGGAGAGAGGGGGCAAGAGGGGCGAAACCTGGCACACTGGACCCCTGCAACAGTGCCCACCGCAGGAGAGAGGGGGCAAGAGGGGCCAAACCTGACAAGTATGACCCCTGCAACAGCGTCCACTGCAGGAGAGAGGGGGCAAGAGGGGCCAAACCTGGCACACAGGACCCCTTCAACAGCGTCCACCGCAGGAGAGAGGGGGCAAAACCTGGCACACAGGGCCCCTGCAACAGCGCCCACCGCAGGAGAGAGGGGGCAAGAGGGGCCAAACCTGGCACACAGGACCCCTGCAACAGCGTCCACCGCAGGAGAGAGGAGGCAAGAGGGGCAAAACCTGGCACACAGGGCCCCTGCAACAGTGCCCACCGCAGGAGAGAGGGGGCAAGAGGGGCGAAACCTGGCACACAGGACCCCTGCAACAGCGTCCACCGCAGGAGAGAGGAGGCAAGAGGGGCGAAACCTGCCACACAGGACCCCCGCAACAGCGCCCACCGCAGGAGAGAGGGGGCAAGAGGGGCGAAACCTGGCACACTGGACCCCTGCAACAGCTGCCACCGCAGGAGAGAGGGGGCAAGAGGGGCGAAACCTGGCACACAGGACCCCTGCAACAGCACCCACTGCAGGAGAGAGGGGGCAAGAGGGGCGAAACCTGGCACACTGGACCCCTGCAACAGCGTCCACCGCAGGAGAGAGGGGGCAAGAGGGGCAAAACCTGGCACACAGGGCCCCCGCAACAGCGCCCACCGCAGGAGAGAGGGGGCAAGAGGGGCAAAACCTGGCACACAGGGCCCCCGCAACAGCGCCCACCGCAGGAGAGAGGGGGCAAGAGGGGCCAAACCTGGCACACAGGACCCCCGAAACAGCGTCCACCGCAGGAGAGAGGGGGCAAGAGGGGCCAAACCTGGCACACAGAACCCCCGAAACAGCGTCCACCGCAGGAGAGAGGAGGCAAGAGGGGCAAAACCTGGCACACAGGGCCCCTGCAACAGTGCCCACCGCAGGAGAGAGGGGGCAAGAGGGGCCAAACCTGGCACACAGGACCCCCGAAACAGCGTCCACCGCAGGAGAGAGGGGGCAAGAGGGGCCAAACCTGGCACACAGAACCCCCGAAACAGCGTCCACCGCAGGAGAGAGGAGGCAAGAGGGGCGAAACCTGGCACACTGGACCCCTGCAACAGCGTCCACCGCAGGAGAGAGGGGGCAAGAGGGGCGAAACCTGGCACACAGGACCCCCGCAACAGCGTCCACCGCAGGAGAGAGGGGGCAAGAGGGGCCAAACCTGGCACACAGGACCCCCGCAACAGCGTCCACCGCAGGAGAGAGGAGGCAAGAGGGGCAAAACCTGGCACACAGGGCCCCTGCAACAGTGCCCACCGCAGGAGAGAGGGGGCAAGAGGGGCCAAACCTGGCACACAGGACCCCTGCAACAGTGCCCACCGCAGGAGAGAGGAGGCAAGAGGGGCGAAACCTGGCACACAGGACCCCTGCAACAGCGTCCACCGCAGGAGAGAGGGGGCAAGAGGGGCCAAACCTGCCACACAGGACCCCCGCAACAGCGTCCACCGCAGGAGAGAGGGGGCAAGAGGGGCGAAACCTGGCACACAGGACCTCTGCAACAGCGTCCACCGCAGGAGAGAGGGGGCAAGAGGGGCAAAACCTGGCACACTGGACCCCTGCAACAGCGTCCACCGCAGGAGAGAGGGGGCAAGAGGGGCGAAACCTGCCACACAGGACCCCTGCAACAGCATCCACCGCAGGAGAGAGGGGGCAAGAGGGGCCAAACCTGGCACACAGGGCCCCTGCAACAGCGCCCACCGCAGGAGAGAGGGGGCAAGAGGGGCCAAACCTGGCACACAGGACCCCTGCAACAGCGTCCACCGCAGGAGAGAGGAGGCAAGAGGGGCAAAACCTGGCACACAGGGCCCCTGCAACAGTGCCCACCGCAGGAGAGAGGGGGCAAGAGGGGCGAAACCTGGCACACAGGACCCCTGCAACAGCGTCCACCGCAGGAGAGAGGAGGCAAGAGGGGCGAAACCTGCCACACAGGACCCCCGCAACAGCGCCCACCGCAGGAGAGAGGGGGCAAGAGGGGCGAAACCTGGCACACTGGACCCCTGCAACAGCTGCCACCGCAGGAGAGAGGGGGCAAGAGGGGCGAAACCTGGCACACAGGACCCCTGCAACAGCACCCACTGCAGGAGAGAGGGGGCAAGAGGGGCGAAACCTGGCACACTGGACCCCTGCAACAGCGTCCACCGCAGGAGAGAGGGGGCAAGAGGGGCAAAACCTGGCACACAGGGCCCCCGCAACAGCGCCCACCGCAGGAGAGAGGGGGCAAGAGGGGCAAAACCTGGCACACAGGGCCCCCGCAACAGCGCCCACCGCAGGAGAGAGGGGGCAAGAGGGGCCAAACCTGGCACACAGGACCCCCGAAACAGCGTCCACCGCAGGAGAGAGGGGGCAAGAGGGGCCAAACCTGGCACACAGAACCCCCGAAACAGCGTCCACCGCAGGAGAGAGGAGGCAAGAGGGGCAAAACCTGGCACACAGGGCCCCTGCAACAGTGCCCACCGCAGGAGAGAGGGGGCAAGAGGGGCCAAACCTGGCACACAGGACCCCCGAAACAGCGTCCACCGCAGGAGAGAGGGGGCAAGAGGGGCCAAACCTGGCACACAGAACCCCCGAAACAGCGTCCACCGCAGGAGAGAGGAGGCAAGAGGGGCGAAACCTGGCACACTGGACCCCTGCAACAGCGTCCACCGCAGGAGAGAGGGGGCAAGAGGGGCGAAACCTGGCACACAGGACCCCCGCAACAGCGTCCACCGCAGGAGAGAGGGGGCAAGAGGGGCCAAACCTGGCACACAGGACCCCCGCAACAGCGTCCACCGCAGGAGAGAGGAGGCAAGAGGGGCAAAACCTGGCACACAGGGCCCCTGCAACAGTGCCCACCGCAGGAGAGAGGGGGCAAGAGGGGCCAAACCTGGCACACAGGACCCCTGCAACAGTGCCCACCGCAGGAGAGAGGAGGCAAGAGGGGCGAAACCTGGCACACAGGACCCCTGCAACAGCGTCCACCGCAGGAGAGAGGGGGCAAGAGGGGCCAAACCTGCCACACAGGACCCCGCAACAGCGTCCACCGCAGGAGAGAGGGGGCAAGAGGGGCGAAACCTGGCACACAGGACCTCTGCAACAGCGTCCACCGCAGGAGAGAGGGGGCAAGAGGGGCAAAACCTGGCACACTGGACCCCTGCAACAGCGTCCACCGCAGGAGAGAGGGGGCAAGAGGGGCGAAACCTGCCACACAGGACCCCTGCAACAGCATCCACCGCAGGAGAGAGGGGGCAAGAGGGGCCAAACCTGGCACACAGGACCCCTGCAACAGCGTCCACCGCAGGAGAGAGGAGGCAAGAGGGGCCAAACCTGGCACACAGGACCCCTGCAACAGCGTCCACCGCAGGAGAGAGGGGGCAAGAGGGGCGAAACCTGCCACACAGGACCCCTGCAACAGCATCCACCGCAGGAGAGAGGGGGCAAGAGGGGGCCAAACCTGGCACACAGGACCCCTGCAACAGCGTCCACCGCAGGAGAGAGGGGGCAAGAGGGGCGAAACCTGCCACACAGGACCCCTGCAACAGCATCCACCGCAGGGGAGAGGGGGCAAGAGGGGCGAAACCTGGCACACAAGACCCCTGCAACAGCGCCCACCGCAGGAGAGAGGGAGCAAGAGGGGCAAAACCTGGCACACAGGGCCCCTGCAACAGCGTCCACTGCAGGAGAGAGGGGGCAAGAGGGGCCAAACCTGGCACACAGGACCCCTGCAACAGCGCCCACCGCAGGAGAGAGGGAGCAAGAGGGGCAAAACCTGGCACACAGGACCCCTGCAACAGCGTCCACCGCAGGAGAGAGGGGGCAAGAGGGGCGAAACCTGCCACACAGGACCCCTGCAACAGCGCCCACCGCAGGAGAGAGGGAGCAAGAGGGGCAAAACCTGGCACATAGGACCCCTGCAACAGCGTCCACCGCAGGAGAGAGGAGGCAAGAGGGGCAAAACCTGGCACACAGGACCCCCGCAACAGCGTCCACCGCAGGAGAGAGGAGGCAAGAGGGGCGAAACCTGGCACACAGGACCCCCGCAACAGCGCCCACCGCAGGAGAGAGGAGGCAAGAGGGGCGAAACCTGGCACATAGGACCCCTGCAACAGCGTCCACCGCAGGAGAGAGGAGGCAAGAGGGGCCAAACCTGGCACACTGGACCCCTGCAACAGCGTCCACCGCAGGAGAGAGGGGGCAAGAGGGGCGAAACCTGGCACACAGGACCCCTGCAACAGCGTCCACCGCAGGAGAGAGGGGGCAAGAGGGGCGAAACCTGGCACACAGGACCCCTGCAACAGCGTCCACCGCAGGAGAGAGGGGGCAAGAGGGGCGAAACCTGGCACACAGGACCCCTGCAACAGCGTCCACCGCAGGAGAGAGGGGGCAAGAGGGGCGAAACCTGACACACAGGACCCCTGCAACAGCGTCCACCGCAGGAGAGAGGAGGCAAGAGGGGCCAAACCTGGCACACAGGACCCCTGCAACAGCGTCCACCGCAGGAGAGAGGGGGCAAGAGGGGCGAAACCTGGCACACAGGACCCCTGCAACAGCGTCCACCGCAGGAGAGAGGGGGCAAGAGGGGCGAAACCTGACACACAGGACCCCTGCAACAGCGTCCACCGCAGGAGAGAGGAGGCAAGAGGGGCCAAACCTGGCACACAGGACCCCTGCAACAGCGTCCACCGCAGGAGAGAGGAGGCAAGAGGGGCCAAACCTGGCACACAGGACCCCTGCAACAGCGTCCACCGCAGGAGAGAGGGGGCAAGAGGGGCCAAACCTGGCACACAGGACCCCCGCAACAGCGTCCACCGCAGGAGAGAGGGGGCAAGAGGGGCCAAACCTGGCACACAGGACCCCCGCAACAGCGTCCACCGCAGGAGAGAGGGGGCAAGAGGGGCCAAACCTGGCACACAGGACCCCTGCAACAGCATCCACCGCAGGAGAGAGGAGGCAAGAGGGGCCAAACCTGGCACACAGGGCCCCTGCAACAGCATCCACCGCAGGAGAGAGGAGGCAAGAGGGGCCAAACCTGGCACACAGGGCCCCTGCAACAGTGCCAGGCAGGTGCCCCCATAATAACAGGACTCCAGTGTCGCCAGGGTCCGTTTTCCATGCGTGTGTACAGACATAGATGCCGCCGCTTCTCCTGTCAGTGATTATGCACTGACGCCTCCGTGTGCTGCACGAGTCTCACGGACCCATAGACTTGTATTGGCAGGAGATTATAACGGGAGCGCCTCAGCTCTAACTCACACGTCCGTGTCTTCCCGGCAGCACACGGAGGGGAGCGTACGAGTGACGTCATACATTATGCCTCAGTGACGTCATCACTGTCCTCGTCGCTCATCACCTTCCTGTCACTGTCACCTGCGCTCCGAGCGGCGCCTCTGAGGGGCGGGAACACGGCACGTGGGCGGGGTTTCACTGCTTTGTGAGCGTGGTCGCCAAATTATGGGCGGGGATATACAGAGGGGCGTGGTTTTAGAGTTACGGCTCCTACTGAAACAAGTTCTCATCTGTGGAGTGCGGGACGGAGACGGACACCGGGGAGAGAACTGGACACACCGGGGAGAGAACCGGACACACCGGGGGGAGAGAACCGGACACACCGGGGGGATAGAACCGGGGAGAGAGAACCGGAGTCACCGGGGAGAGAACCGGAGACACCGGGGGGAGAGAACCGGGGAGAGAGAACCGGAGACACCGGGGTGAGAGAACCAGACACACCGGGTGGAGAGAACCGGAGACATCGGGGAGAGAACCGGTCACACCGGGGGGGGAGAGAACCGGAGACACCGGGGGAAGAGAACCGGGGAGAGAGAACCGGGGGAAGAGAACCGGGGAGAGAGAACCGGAGTCACCGGGGGGAGAGAACCGGGGAGAGAGAACCGGAGTCACCGGGGGGAGAGAACGAGACACCGGGGAAAAAATCGGAGACACC
The DNA here is from genome assembly GCF_032444005.1 of Ranitomeya imitator. Lineage (NCBI taxonomy): Eukaryota > Metazoa > Chordata > Amphibia > Anura > Dendrobatidae > Ranitomeya > Ranitomeya imitator. Next base: position 9,493,614 of record NC_091285.1, read on the forward strand.
ACGCAGAGAAAACCGAGGACAGAACGGGACACACCGGGGAGAGAGAACCGGGAAGAGCACCGGACACCGGGACACCGGGGAGCGAGGACTGGACACAGCGGGAGCGGAGACACCGCGGACAGGCGCGAATCCAGGGGCCGTCACCGTGTACCGGGATCCCGGACTACACACGGACCGGGGATTTACAGTCCTGATCTAGGACCGGACTATGCTGCCCGGCGCCCGGTGACCCGCGGGTGTCGCCAGCACTGGATGTATCTGTGCGCTGCGTCCTGTTGTGTTGGATTTGGGAGCCTGAATCATCCCCCGAGCAGGAGACCCCCGGACATGCAGGTAAGGACCCCAGTACTGGAGCCCAGACCCCGTCACTGACCGGCAGCCCCCGAGTGTAAGAGCGTCCGGAGCCCAGACCCCGTCACTGACCGGCAGCCCCCGAATCTAAGAGCGTCCGGAGCCCAGACCCCGTCACTGACCGGCAGCCCCCGAATCTAAGAGCGTCCGGAGCCCAGACCCCGTCACTGACCGACAGCCCCCCGAGTGTAAGAGCGTCCGGAGCCCAGACCCCGTCACTGACCGGCAGCCCCCCGAGTGTAAGAGCGTCCGGAGCCCAGACCCCGTCACTGACCGGCAGCCCCCGAATCTAAGAGCGTCCGGAGCCCAGACCCCGTCACTGACCGGCAGCCCCCGAATCTAAGAGCGTCCGGAGCCCAGACCCCGTCACTGACCGACAGCCCCCCGAGTGTAAGAGCGTCCGGAGCCCAGACCCCGTCACTGACCGGCAGCCCCCCGAGTGTAAGAGCGTCCGGAGCCCAGACCCCGTCACTGACCGGCAGCCCCCCGAGTGTAAGAGCGTCCGGAGCCCAGACCCCGTCACTGACCGACAGCCCCCCGAGTGTAAGAGCGTCCGGAGCCCAGACCCCGTCACTGACCGGCAGCCCCCGAGTGTAAGAGCGTCCGGAGCCCAGACCCCGTCACTGACCGGCAGCCCCCCGAGTGTAAGAGCGTCCGGAGCCCAGACCCCGTCACTGACCGGCAGCCCCCCGAGTGTAAGAGCGTCCGGAGCCCAGACCCCGTCACTGACCGGCAGCCCCCGAATCTAAGAGCGTCCGGAGCCCAGACCCCGTCACTGACCGACAGCCCCCCGAGTGTAAGAGCGTCCGGAGCCCAGACCCTGTCACTGACCGGCAGCCCCCCGAGTGTAAGAGCGTCCGGAGCCCAGACCCCGTCACTAACCGGCAGCCCCCGAGTGTAAGAGCGTCCGGAGCCCAGACCCCGTCACTGACCGGCAGCCCCCGAGTGTAAGAGCGTCCGGAGCCCAGACCCCGTCACTGACCGGCAGCCCCCGAGTGTAAGAGCGTCCGGAGCCCAGACCCCGTCACTGACCGGCAGCCACCCGAGTGTAAGAGCGTCCGGAGCCCAGACCCCGTCACTGACCGGCAGCCCCCCGAGTGTAAGAGCGTCCGGAGCCCAGACCCCGTCACTGACCGACAGCCCCCCGAGTGTAAGAGCGTCCGGAGCCCAGACCCCGTCACTAACCGGCAGCCCCCGAGTGTAAGAGCGTCCGGAGCCCAGACCCCGTCACTGACCGGCAGCCCCCGAGTGTAAGAGCGTCCGGAGCCCAGACCCCGTCACTGACCGGCAGCCCCCGAGTGTAAGAGCGTCCGGAGCCCAGACCCCGTCACTGACCGGCAGCCCCCGAGTGTAAGAGCGTCCGGAGCCCAGACCCCGTCACTGACCGGCAGCCCCCCGAATGTAAGAGCGTCCGGAGCCCAGACCCCGTCACTGACCGGCAGCCCCCCGAGTGTAAGAGCGTCCGGAGCCCAGACCCCATCACTGACCGGCAGCCCCCGAGTGTAAGAGCGTCCGGAGCCCAGACCCCGTCACTGACCGACAGCCCCCCGATTGTAAGAGCGTCCAGAGCCCAGACCCCGTCACTGACCGGCAGCCCCCCGAGTGTAAGAGCGTCCGGAGCCCAGACCCCGTCACTGACCGGCAGCCCCCCGAGTGTAAGAGCGTCCGGAGCCCAGACCCCGTCACTGACCGGCAGCCCCCCGAGTGTAAGAGCGTCCGGAGCCCAGACCCCGTCACTGACCGGCAGCCCCCGAGTGTAAGAGCGTCCGGAGCCCAGACCCCGTCACTGACCGGCAGCCCCCGAGTGTAAGAGCGTCCGGAGCCCAGACCCCGTCACTGACCGGCAGCCCCCCGAATGTAAGAGCGTCCGGAGCCCAGACCCCGTCACTGACCGGCAGCCCCCCGAGTGTAAGAGCGTCCGGAGCCCAGACCCCGTCACTGACCGGCAGCCCCCCGAATGTAAGAGCGTCAGGAGCCCAGACCCCGTCACTGACCGGCAGCCCCCCGAATGTAAGAGCGTCCGGAGCCCAGACCCCGTCACTGACCGGCAGCCCCCGAGTGTAAGAGCGTCCAGAGCCCAGACCCCGTCACTGACCGGCAGCCCCCCGAATGTAAGAGCGTCCGGAGCCCAGACCCCGTCACTGACCGGCAGCCCCCGAGTGTAAGAGCGTCCGGAGCCCAGACCCCGTCACTGACCGGCAGCCCCCCGAGTGTAAGAGCGTCCGGAGCCCAGACCCCGTCACTGACCGGCAGCCCCCGAGTGTAAGAGCATCCGGAGCCCAGACCCCGTCACTGATCGGCAGCCCCCGAGTGTAAGAGCGTGCGGAGACCAGACCCCGTCACTGACCGGCAGCCCCCGAGTGTAAGAGCGTGCGGAGACCAGACCCCGTCACTGACCAGCAGCCCCCCGAGTGTAAGAGCGTGCGGAGACCAGACCCCGTCACTGACCGACAGCCCCCGAATGTAAGAGCGTCCAGAGCCCAGACCTCGTCACTGACCGGCAGCCCCCTGAGTGTAAGAGCGTCCAGAGCCCAGACCCCGTCACTGACCGGCAGCCCCCCGAGTGTAAGAGCGTCCGGAGCCCAGAAACCGTCACTGACCGGCAGCCCCCCGAGTGTAAGAGCGTCCGGAGCCCAGACCCCGTCACTGACCGACAGCCCCCCGAGTGTAAGAGCGTCCGGAGCCCAGAAACCGTCACTGACCGGCAGCCCCCCGAGTGTAAGAGCGTCCGGAGCCCAGACCCCGTCACTGACCGGCAGCCCCCCGAATGTAAGAGCGTCCGGAGCCCAGACCCCGCCACTGACCGGCAGCCCTCGAATGTAAGAGCGTTCGGAGCCCAGACCCCGCCACTGAACGGCAGCCCCCCGAATGTAAGAGCGTCCGGAGCGCAGACCCCGTCACTGACCGGCAGCCCCCGAGTGTAAGAGCGTCCGGAGCCCAGACCCCCGTCACTGACCGGCAGCCCCCCGAGTGTAAGAGCGTCCGGAGCCCAGACCCCGTCACTGATCGGCAGCCCCCGAGTGTAAGAGCGTGCGGAGCCCAGACCCCGTCACTGACCGACAGCCCCCCGAGTGTAAGAGCGTCCGGAGCCCAGACCCCGTCACTGACCGGCAGCCCCCCGAGTGTAAGAGCGTCCGGAGCCCAGACCCCGTCACTGATCGGCAGCCCCCGAGTGTAAGAGCGTGCGGAGCCCAGACCCCGTCACTGACCGGCAGCCCCCCGAGTGTAAGAGCGTCCGGAGCCCAGACCCCGTCACTGACCGGCAGCCCCCCGAGTGTAAGAGCGTCCGGAGCCCAGACCCCGTCACTGATCGGCAGCCCCCGAGTGTAAGAGCGTGCGGAGCCCAGACCCCGTCACTGACCGGCAGCCCCCGAATGTAAGGCTATGTTCACACTTTGCAGATTCCACTGCGGATTTTTCCGCAGCAGAATTCCAAAATCCGCAGTGAAAACCCGCTGCGGTTTTTACTGCGGATTTATCGCGGTTTTTACTGCGTTTTCTTCTGCGGATTTTCATCTGCAGTTTTCTATTGGAGCAGGTGAAAATCCGCAGAAAAGAAGTGACATGCTGCGGAATGTAATCCGCAGCGTTTCCGCGCGGATTTTTCTGCAGCATGTGCACAGCGTTTTTTGTTTCCCATAGGTTTACATTGTAATGTAAACTCATGGGAAACTGCTGCGGATCCGCAGCGGTCAAATCCGCTGCGGATCCGCAGCAAAATCCGCAAAGTGTGAACATAGCCTAAGAGCGTCCGGAGCGCAGACCCCGTCACTGACCGGCAGCCCCCCGAGTGTAAGAGCGTCCGGAGCCCAGACCCCGTCACTGACTGGCAGCCCCCCGAGTGTAAGAGCGTCCGGAGCCCAGACCCCGTCACTGATCGGCAGCCCCCGAGTGTAAGAGCGTGCGGAGCCCAGACCCCGTCACTGACCGGCAGCCCCCGAATGTAAGAGCGTCCGGAGCCCAGACCCTGTCACTGACCGGCAGCCCCCGAAAGTAAGAGCGTCCGGAGCCCAGACCCCGTCACTGACCGGCAGCCCCCGAGTGTAAGAGCGTCCGGAGCCCAGACCCCGTCACTGACCGGCAGCCGCCCGAGTGTAAGATCGTCCGGAGCCCAGACCCTGTCACTGACCGGCAGCCCCCGAAAGTAAGAGCGTCCGGAGCCCAGACCCCGTCACTGACCGGCAGCCCCCGAGTGTAAGAGCGTCCGGAGCCCAGACCCCGTCACTGACCGGCAGCCCCCGAATGTAAGAGCGTCCGGAGCCCAGACCCTGTCACTGACCGGCAGCCCCCGAAAGTAAGAGCGTCCGGAGCCCAGACCCCGTCACTGACCGGCAGCCCCCGAGTGTAAGAGCGTCCGGAGCCCAGACCCCGTCACTGACCGGCAGCCCCCCGAATGTAAGAGCGTCCGGAGCCCAGACCCCGTCACTGACCGGCAGCCCCCCGAGTGTAAGAGCGTCCGGAGCCCAGACCCCATCACTGACCGGCAGCCCCCGAGTGTAAGAGCGTCCGGAGCCCAGACCCCGTCACTGACCGACAGCCCCCCGAGTGTAAGAGCGTCCGGAGCCCAGACCCCGTCACTGACCGGCAGCCCCCCGAGTGTAAGAGCGTCCGGAGCCCAGACCCCGTCACTGACCGGCAGCCCCCCGAGTGTAAGAGCGTCCGGAGCCCAGACCCCGTCACTGACCGGCAGCCCCCCGAGTGTAAGAGCGTCCGGAGCCCAGACCCCGTCACTGACCGGCAGCCCCCGAGTGTAAGAGCGTCCGGAGCCCAGACCCCGTCACTGACCGGCAGCCCCCGAGTGTAAGAGCGTCCGGAGCCCAGACCCCGTCACTGACCGGCAGCCCCCCGAATGTAAGAGCGTCCGGAGCCCAGACCCCGTCACTGACCGGCAGCCCCCCGAGTGTAAGAGCGTCCGGAGCCCAGACCCCGTCACTGACCGGCAGCCCCCCGAATGTAAGAGCGTCAGGAGCCCAGACCCCGTCACTGACCGGCAGCCCCCCGAATGTAAGAGCGTCCGGAGCCCAGACCCCGTCACTGACCGGCAGCCCCCGAGTGTAAGAGCGTCCAGAGCCCAGACCCCGTCACTGACCGGCAGCCCCCCGAATGTAAGAGCGTCCGGAGCCCAGACCCCGTCACTGACCGGCAGCCCCCGAGTGTAAGAGCGTCCGGAGCCCAGACCCCGTCACTGACCGGCAGCCCCCCGAGTGTAAGAGCGTCCGGAGCCCAGACCCCGTCACTGACCGGCAGCCCCCGAGTGTAAGAGCGTCCGGAGCCCAGACCCCGTCACTGATCGGCAGCCCCCGAGTGTAAGAGCGTGCGGAGACCAGACCCCGTCACTGACCAGCAGCCCCCATATGTAAGAGCGTCCAGAGCCCAGACCTCGTCACTGACCGGCAGCCCCCTGAGTGTAAGAGCGTCCAGAGCCCAGACCCCGTCACTGACCGGCAGCCCCCCGAGTGTAAGAGCGTCCGGAGCCCAGAAACCGTCACTGACCGGCAGCCCCCCGAGTGTAAGAGCGTCCGGAGCCCAGACCCCGTCACTGACCGACAGCCCCCCGAGTGTAAGAGCGTCCGGAGCCCAGAAACCGTCACTGACCGGCAGCCCCCCGAGTGTAAGAGCGTCCGGAGCCCAGACCCCGTCACTGACCGGCAGCCCCCCGAATGTAAGAGCGTCCGGAGCCCAGACCCCGCCACTGACCGGCAGCCCTCGAATGTAAGAGCGTTCGGAGCCCAGACCCCGCCACTGAACGGCAGCCCTCGAATGTAAGAGCGTTCGGAGCCCAGACCCCGTCACTGACCGGCAGCCCCCCGAATGTAAGAGCGTCCGGAGCGCAGACCCCGTCACTGACCGGCAGCCCCCGAGTGTAAGAGCGTCCGGAGCCCAGACCCCCGTCACTGACCGGCAGCCCCCCGAGTGTAAGAGCGTCCGGAGCCCAGACCCCGTCACTGATCGGCAGCCCCCGAGTGTAAGAGCGTGCGGAGCCCAGACCCCGTCACTGACCGACAGCCCCCCGAGTGTAAGAGCGTCCGGAGCCCAGACCCCGTCACTGACCGGCAGCCCCCCGAGTGTAAGAGCGTCCGGAGCCCAGACCCCGTCACTGATCGGCAGCCCCCGAGTGTAAGAGCGTGCGGAGCCCAGACCCCGTCACTGACCGGCAGCCCCCCGAGTGTAAGAGCGTCCGGAGCCCAGACCCCGTCACTGACCGGCAGCCCCCCGAGTGTAAGAGCGTCCGGAGCCCAGACCCCGTCACTGATCGGCAGCCCCCGAGTGTAAGAGCGTGCGGAGCCCAGACCCCGTCACTGACCGGCAGCCCCCGAATGTAAGGCTATGTTCACACTTTGCAGATTCCACTGCGGATTTTTCCGCAGCAGAATTCCAAAATCCGCAGTGAAAACCCGCTGCGGTTTTTACTGCGGATTTATCGCGGTTTTTACTGCGTTTTCTTCTGCGGATTTTCATCTGCAGTTTTCTATTGGAGCAGGTGAAAATCCGCAGAAAAGAAGTGACATGCTGCGGAATGTAATCCGCAGCGTTTCCGCGCGGATTTTTCTGCAGCATGTGCACAGCGTTTTTTGTTTCCCATAGGTTTACATTGTAATGTAAACTCATGGGAAACTGCTGCGGATCCGCAGCGGTCAAATCCGCTGCGGATCCGCAGCAAAATCCGCAAAGTGTGAACATAGCCTAAGAGCGTCCGGAGCGCAGACCCCGTCACTGACCGGCAGCCCCCCGAGTGTAAGAGCGTCCGGAGCCCAGACCCCGTCACTGACTGGCAGCCCCCCGAGTGTAAGAGCGTCCGGAGCCCAGACCCCGTCACTGATCGGCAGCCCCCGAGTGTAAGAGCGTGCGGAGCCCAGACCCCGTCACTGACCGGCAGCCCCCGAATGTAAGAGCGTCCGGAGCCCAGACCCTGTCACTGACCGGCAGCCCCCGAAAGTAAGAGCGTCCGGAGCCCAGACCCCGTCACTGACCGGCAGCCCCCGAGTGTAAGAGCGTCCGGAGCCCAGACCCCGTCACTGACCGGCAGCCGCCCGAGTGTAAGATCGTCCGGAGCCCAGACCCCGTCACTGACCGGCAGCCCCCCGAGTGTAAGAGCGTCCGGAGCCCAGACCCCGTCACTGACCGGCAGCCCCCGAGTGTAAGAGCGTCCGGAGCCCAGACCCCGTCACTGACCGGCAGCCGCCCGAGTGTAAGAGCATGCGGAGCCCAGACCCCGTCACTGACCGGCAGCCCCCCGAGTGTAAGAGCGTCCGGAGCCCAGACCCCGTCACTGATCGGCAGCCCCCGAGTGTAAGAGCGTGCGGAGCCCAGACCCCGTCACTGACCGGCAGCCCCCGAATGTAAGAGCGTCCGGAGCCCAGACCCTGTCACTGACCGGCAGCCCCCGAAAGTAAGAGCGTCCGGAGCCCAGACCCCGTCACTGACCGGCAGCCCCCGAGTGTAAGAGCGTCCGGAGCCCAGACCCCGTCACTGACCGGCAGCCCCCGAGTGTAAGAGCGTCCGGAGCCCAGACCCCGTCACTGACCGGCAGCCGCCCGAGTGTAAGATCGTCCGGAGCCCAGACCCCGTCACTGACCGGCAGCCCCCCGAGTGTAAGAGCGTCCGGAGCCCAGACCCCGTCACTGACCGGCAGCCCCCGAATGTAAGAGCTTCCGGAGCGCAGACCCCGTCACTGACCGGCAGCCCCCGAGTGTAAGAGCGTCCGGAGCCCAGACCCCGTCACTGACCGGCAGCCCCCCGAGTGTAAGAGCGTCCGGAGCCCAGAAACCGTCACTGACCGGCAGCCCCCCGAGTGTAAGAGCATCCGGAGCCCAGACCCCGCCACTGACCGGCAGCCCTCGAATGTAAGAGCGTTCGGAGCCCAGACCCCGCCACTGACCGGCAGCCCTCGAATGTAAGAGCGTTCGGAGCCCAGACCCCGTCACTGACCGGCAGCCCCCCGAGTGTAAGAGCGTCCGGAGCCCAGACCCCGTCACTGACCGGCAGCCCCCGAATGTAAGAGCTTCCGGAGCGCAGACCCCGTCACTGACCGGCAGCCCCCGAGTGTAAGAGCGTCCGGAGCCCAGACCCCGTCACTGACCGGCAGCCCCCCGAGTGTAAGAGCGTCCGGAGCCCAGAAACCGTCACTGACCGGCAGCCCCCCGAGTGTAAGAGCGTCCGGAGCCCAGACCCCGTCACTGACCGACAGCCCCCCGAGTGTAAGAGCGTCCGGAGCCCAGAAACCGTCACTGACCGGCAGCCCCCCGAGTGTAAGAGCGTCCGGAGCCCAGACCCCGTCACTGACCGGCAGCCCCCCGAATGTAAGAGCGTCCGGAGCCCAGACCCCGCCACTGACCGGCAGCCCTCGAATGTAAGAGCGTTCGGAGCCCAGACCCCGTCACTGACCGGCAGCCCCCCGAATGTAAGAGCGTCCGGAGCGCAGACCCCGTCACTGACCGGCAGCCCCCGAGTGTAAGAGCGTCCGGAGCCCAGACCCCCGTCACTGACCGGCAGCCCCCCGAGTGTAAGAGCGTCCGGAGCCCAGACCCCGTCACTGATCGGCAGCCCCCGAGTGTAAGAGCGTGCGGAGCCCAGACCCCGTCACTGACCGACAGCCCCCCGAGTGTAAGAGCGTCCGGAGCCCAGACCCCGTCACTGACCGGCAGCCCCCCGAGTGTAAGAGCGTCCGGAGCCCAGACCCCGTCACTGATCGGCAGCCCCCGAGTGTAAGAGCGTGCGGAGCCCAGACCCCGTCACTGACCGGCAGCCCCCCAAGTGTAAGAGCGTCCGGAGCCCAGACCCCGTCACTGACCGGCAGCCCCCCGAGTGTAAGAGCGTCCGGAGCGCAGACCCCGTCACTGACCGGCAGCCCCCCGAGTGTAAGAGCGTCCGGAGCCCAGACCCCGTCACTGACTGGCAGCCCCCCGAGTGTAAGAGCGTCCGGAGCCCAGACCCCGTCACTGATCGGCAGCCCCCGAGTGTAAGAGCGTGCGGAGCCCAGACCCCGTCACTGACCGGCAGCCCCCGAATGTAAGAGCGTCCGGAGCCCAGACCCTGTCACTGACCGGCAGCCCCCGAAAGTAAGAGCGTCCGGAGCCCAGACCCCATCACTGACCGGCAGCCCCCGAGTGTAAGAGCGTCCGGAGCCCAGACCCCGTCACTGACCGGCAGCCGCCCGAGTGTAAGATCGTCCGGAGCCCAGACCCCGTCACTGACCGGCAGCCCCCCGAGTGTAAGAGCGTCCGGAGCCCAGACCCCGTCACTGACCGGCAGCCCCCGAGTGTAAGAGCGTCCGGAGCCCAGACCCCGTCACTGACCGGCAGCCGCCCGAGTGTAAGAGCGTGCGGAGCCCAGACCCCGTCACTGACCGGCAGCCCCCCGAGTGTAAGAGCGTCCGGAGCCCAGACCCCGTCACTGATCGGCAGCCCCCGAGTGTAAGAGCGTGCGGAGCCCAGACCCCGTCACTGACCGGCAGCCCCCGAATGTAAGAGCGTCCGGAGCCCAGACCCTGTCACTGACCGGCAGCCCCCGAAAGTAAGAGCGTCCGGAGCCCAGACCCCGTCACTGACCGGCAGCCCCCGAGTGTAAGAGCGTCCGGAGCCCAGACCCCGTCACTGACCGGCAGCCCCCGAGTGTAAGAGCGTCCGGAGCCCAGACCCCGTCACTGACCGGCAGCCGCCCGAGTGTAAGATCGTCCGGAGCCCAGACCCCGTCACTGACCGGCAGCCCCCCGAGTGTAAGAGCGTCCGGAGCCCAGACCCCGTCACTGACCGGCAGCCCCCGAATGTAAGAGCTTCCGGAGCGCAGACCCCGTCACTGACCGGCAGCCCCCGAGTGTAAGAGCGTCCGGAGCCCAGACCCCGTCACTGACCGGCAGCCCCCCGAGTGTAAGAGCGTCCGGAGCCCAGAAACCGTCACTGACCGGCAGCCCCCCGAGTGTAAGAGCATCCGGAGCCCAGACCCCGCCACTGACCGGCAGCCCTCGAATGTAAGAGCGTTCGGAGCCCAGACCCCGCCACTGACCGGCAGCCCTCGAATGTAAGAGCGTTCGGAGCCCAGACCCCGTCACTGACCGGCAGCCCCCGAGTGTAAGAGCGTCCGGAGCCCAGACCCCATCACTGACCGGCAGCCCCCCGAGTGTAAGAGCGTCCAGAGCCCAGACCCCGTCACTGACCGACAGCCCCCCGAGTGTAAGAGCGTCCGGAGCCCAGACCCCGTCACTGAGCGACAGCCCCCCGAGTGTAAGAGCGTCCGGAGCCCAGACCCCGTCACTGAGCGACAGCCCCCCCGAGTGTAAGAGCGTCCGGAGCCCAGACCCCGTCACTGAGCGACAGCCCCCCGAGTGTAAGAGCCTCCGGAGCCCAGACCCCGTTACTGATCGACAGCCCCCCGAGTGTAAGAGCGTCCGGAGCCCAGACCCCGTCACTGACCGGCAGCCCCCCGAGTGTAAGAGCGTCCGGAGCCCAGACCCCGTTACTGATCGACAGCCCCCCCGAGTGTAAGAGCCTCCGGAGCCCAGACCCCGTTACTGATCGACAGCCCCCCGAGTGTAAGAGCGTCCGGAGCCCAGACCCCGTCACTGACCGGCAGCCCCCCGAGTGTAAGAGCCTCCGGAGCCCAGACCCCGTTACTGATCGACAGCCCCCCCGAGTGTAAGAGCCTCCGGAGCCCAGACCCCGTTACTGATCGACAGCCCCCCGAGTGTAAGAGCGTCCGGAGCCCAGAAACCGTCACTGACCGGCAGCCCCCCGAGTGTAAGAGCATCCGGAGCCCAGACCCCGCCACTGACCGGCAGCCCTCGAATGTAAGAGCGTCCGGAGCCCAGACCCCGTCACTGAGCGACAGCTCCCCGAGTGTAAGAGCGTCCGGAGCCCAGACCCCGTCACTGAGCGACAGCCCCCCCGAGTGTAAGAGCCTCCGGAGCCCAGACCCCGTTACTGATCGACAGCCCCCGAGTGTAAGAGCGTCCGGAGCCCAGACCCCGTCACTGACCGGCAGCCCCCCGAGTGTAGGAGCGTCCGCAGCTCCCCCTCCTTCCATCTGGTGTAATGTCTGTACTCACCTTCCAGTTTGGGGTCTATAGAATCCCCCTTTGAAATGAGGTTTGTTCCCGTTCTTCATGTTAGGATTTGTATTTCCCCCTCCTCGTTTGTGCTTTGGACCCTTCTTCCGCATCCAGTATAATCAGGGTTCCCCCCCCCCCCCGGTTTGTGTACCACCCCTCTCCCCGGTCTGTGTGTCCCCCTCCCCCGGTCTGTGTCCCCCCTCTTCCCCACTAGTCTGTGTTTGTCCCCCCTCCCCCGGTTTATTTGTGTCCCCCCCCAGTCTTTGTCCCCCCCTCCTCCCCCCGGTCTGTTTGTCCCCCCCCCGGTCTGTGTGTCCCACCTCCCCCCGGTCTGTGTGTCCCCCCTCCCCCCGGTCTGTGTGTCCCCCCGGTCTGTGTGTCCCCCCTCCCCCCGGTCTGTGTCCCCCCTCCCCCCGGTCTGTGTGTCCCCCCTCCCCCGGTCTGTGTCCCCCCTCTTTTCACTAGTCTGTGTTTGTCGCCCCTCCCCCGGTTTATTTGTCCCCCTCCCCCCCAGTCTTTGTCCCCCCTCCTCACCCCGGTCTGTTTGTTCCCCCCCGGTCTGTTTGTCCCCCCTCCCTCCCCCTCGGTCTGTTTGTTCCCCCCTGGTCTGTTTGTCCCCCCTCCCCCCAGTCTGTTTGTCCCACACTCTCCCCAGTCTGTTTGTCCCCCCTCCCCCGGTCTGTTTGCCCCCCTGGTTTGTGTCCCCCCTCACCCCCTCTGTCACTTTGTCCCCCCTCCCCCCGGTCTATTTGTCACCCCCCGGTCTTTGTCCCCCTCCTCCCCCTTGTCTGTGCGTCCCACCCCCTCCCCCCGGTCTGTGTCCCCTCTCCTCCCCACCGGTCTGTATTTTTCCCCCCTCCCCCCGGTCTATTTGTCCCCCTCCTCCCCCTGGTCTGTTTGCCCCGTCCCCCCAGTCTGTTTGTCCCCTCCTCCCCCCGGTCTTTTTGCTCCCCCCGTTCTGTTTTCCCCTCCCCCTCCTCCCCCCGGTCTGTTGGTCCCCTTCCCCCTGGTCTGTTTGTCCCTCCTCCTCCCTCCGGTCTGTTTGTCCCCCCTCCGGTCTGTTTGTCCCCCCTCCGGTCTGTTTGTCCCCCCCCCCCCCGGTCTGTTTGTCTCCCCCTCGCCCCCCCCTCCGGTCTGTTTGTCCCCCCTCCGGTCTGTTTGTCTCCCCCCCCCGGTCTGTTTGTCTCTCCCCCCCCCCGGTCTGTTTGTCTGTTTGTCCCCCCCCCCCCCGGTCTGTTCGTCTCCCCCACCCCCCCCCCCCCGGTCTGTTTGTCTCCCCCCCGGTCTGTTGGTCCCCCCTCCCCCCCTGGTATGTTTGTCCCTCGTCCTCCCTCCGGTCTGTTTGTCCCCCCCCCGATCTGTTTGTCCTCCCCCTCGCCCCCCTCACCGGTCTGTTGGTCCCTCCTCCTCCCCACCGGTCTGTTTGTCCCTCCTCCCCACCGGTCTGATTGTCCCCCCCCCCGGTCTGTTTGTCTCCCCCCGGTCCGTTTGTCTCCCCTCCCCCCCGGTCTCTTTGTCTCCGCCCCCCCCCCCCCCCCCCCCCCCCCAGGTCCCCAGGTTTGTTTCCCCCCCCCCCCGGTCTGTTTGTCTCCCCCCCCCATTTGGTTGTCCCTCCTCTTCCCCCCCCCCCCCAGTCTGTTTGTTCCCCCCCCCCCCCCCACTTTGTCCTGTGCCACCTCCGGGGGTCCGTCCTCCGCTGATGTGTGCTGACAGTGTCCCGCTCGCCCGTCTCCCCTGACTCCTGTCTGTACAGACACTCCTGCCATCCAGTTGTCGGGCATGGCGGCCATATTGGCGGTCACCCAGCTTTCCCAGACAGCAGAGAGTTGATAATGACGTTAACCCTTTAATTTCGGCGGCCGCGGCTTCCTTATTGTGTAAGATACATGGTGAGCGCTTCTCAGGGTGGTCGGTTGAATTATTGGGCGCCTGAGAGTTGTCAGACTTAGTAATTGGACGATAATCTGTGCTGTCAGATTTAAAGGGGCAGCAAGTATGTAACGTAGTGTTGCCGTGGTAACGCGTCACATTACAGCCCCCTGTGCGGACAGTGGAGCACGGCTGTGGTCTGTGTTGGAAACAGTCAGCGAGCTGTCATTAGGCCAGGGGACGGTGAGCGTCGGCCCCGAAATCCGCCCCAGGTGCGTCCGAGCACGGTGATAACGAGCCTGAGGTGGTCGCCCATAGCAACCAAACTAAAAGGAAAGTGAAACCCCTGCCCTTAGCAACCAGTCAAATCCTGCCAACCTAATTGGTTGCTAATAGCTTCCACTTCCTGACTGTGTTTCGCCAACCAATCAGAGCTCAGATATCACTTTCTAACCCGCCATGACGAAATATAACCTGTTTTCTGATTGGTTAGATTGGCAGATTTACAGAGGCGAGGTGTCGGTCAGTGCAGAAGAAAGGTTTCCTAAATATGATTGTTGTCATAAAATTGTAACAAACACTCAGCTGTGATTCTAAAAGAAAACAAAATGTCTCATGGCAAGAACAGAAAACTACAAGAATGCGACCTCTGTGGCTCCATAGACATTACTGACAGAAGCGGACCACAATCTGCACAACAAGACACCCGAAACGTCCGTACACCGGACCCTCCGTACCCCGAACCCTCCGCCCCTCCGTACCCCGTACCCTCCGTACCCCGAACCCTCCGCCTCTCCATACCCCGAACCCTCCGTACCCCGAACCCTCCGCCCCTCCGTACCCCGAACCCTCCGTACCCCAAACCCTCCGCCCCTCCGTACCCCGTACCCTCCGTACCCCGAACCCTCCGCCTCTCCATACCCCGAACCCTCCGTACCCCGAACCCTCCGCCTCTCCATACCCCGTACCCTCCGTACCCCGAACCCTCCGCCTCTCCATACCCCGAACCCTCTGCTCCTCCGTACCCCGAACCCTCCGTACCTCGAACCCTCCGCCCCTCCGTACCCCGAACCCTCCGTACCCCGAACCCTCCGCCTCTCCATACCCCGAACCCTCCGCCCCTCCGTACCCCGAACCCTCCGTACCTCGAACCCTCCGCCCCTCCGTACCCCGAACCCTCCGTACCCCGAACCCTCCGCCTCTCCATACCCCGAACCCTCCGCCCCTCCGTACCCCGAACCCTCCGTACCCCGAACCCTCCGCCCCTCCGTACCCTGAACCCTCCGTACCCCGAACCCTCCGCCTCTCCATACCCCGGACCCTCCGCCCCTCCGTACCCCGAACCCTCCGTACCCCGAACCCTCCGCCTCTCCATACCCCGGACCCTCCATGCCATCAGGTATCAGCCTTATCTAGTGTCTGTTATTGAGGATTATCCAGAAAAGGAGAGAGTGGGACTGCCAGAAATGGGGGAAACTGGTAAAGTAAGTGGTAAAAATATATAACTACTATAATACTGCTCCTATGTACAAGAATATAACTACTATAATACTGCCCCTATGTACAAGAATATAACTACTATAATACTGCTCCTATGTACAAGAATACAACTATTATAATACTGCTCCTATGTGCAAGAATATAACTACTATAATACTGCCCCTATGTACCAGAATATAACTACTATAATACTGCCCCCTATGTACAGGAATATAACTACTATAATACTGCCCCTATGTACAAGAATATAACTACTATAATACTGCTCCTATGTACAAGAATATAACTATTATAATACTGCTCCTATGTACAAGAATATAACTACTATAATACTGCCCCTATGTACCAGAATATAACTACTATAATACTGCTCCTATGTACAAGAATATAACTACTATAATACTGCTCCTATGTACAAGAATATAACTACTATAATACTGCCCCCTATGTACAAGAATATAACTACTATAATACTGCTCCTATGTACAATAATATAACTACTATAATACTGCTCCTATGTACAAGAATATAACTACTATAATACTACCCCTATGTACAAGAATATAACTACTATAATACTGCTCTTATGTACAAGAATATAATGATTATAATACTGCTCCTATGTGCAAGAATATAACTACTATAATACTGCCCCTATGTACCAGAATATAACTACTATAATACTGCCCCCTATGTACAGGAATATAACTACTATTATACTGCTCCTATGTACAAGAATATAACTACTATAATACTGCCCCCTATGTACAAGAATATAATTACTATAATACTGCTCCTATGTACAAGAATATAACTACTATAATACTGCTCCTATGTACAAGAATATAACTACTATAATACTGCCCCCAATGTACAAGAATATAACTACTATAATACTGCCCCTATGTACAAGAATAGAACTACTATAATACTGCCCCTATGTACAAGAATATAACTACTATAATACTGCTCCTATGTACAAGAATATAACTACTATAATACTGCCCCTATGTACAAGAATAGAACTACTATAATACTGCTCCTATGTACAAGAATAGAACTACTATAATACAGCCCCTATGTACAAGAATAAAACTACTATAATACTGCCCCTATGTACAAGAATATAACTACTATAATACTGCCCCTATGTACAAGAATATAACTACTATAACACTGCCCCTATGTACAAGAATATAGCTACTATAATACTGCCCCTATGTACAAGAATATAACTACTATAATACTGCCCCTATGTACCAGAATATAACTACTATAATACTGCCCCCTATGTACAGGAATATAACTACTATAATACTGCCCCTATGTACAAGAATATAACTACTATAATACTGCTCTTATGTACAAGAATATAACTATTATAATACTGCTCCTATGTACCAGAATATAACTACTATAATACTGCCCCTATGTACCAGAATATAACTACTATAATACTGCCCCCTATGTACAAGAATATAACTACTATAATACTGCTCCTATGTACAAGAATATAACTACTATAATACTGCCCCCTATGTACAAGAATATAACTACTATAATACTGCTCGTATGTACAAGAATATAACTACTATAATACTGCTCCTATGTACAAGAATAGAACTACTATAATACTGCCCCTATGTACAAGAATAGAACTACTATAATACTGCTCCTATGTACAAGAATATAACTACTATAATACTGCCCCTATGTACAAGAATATAACTACTATAATACTGCCCCTATGTACAAGAATATAACTACTATAATACTGCCCCTATGTACAAGAATATAACTACTATAATACTGCCCCTATGTACAAGAATATAACTACTATAATACTGCTCCTATGTACAAGAATATAACTACTATAATACTGCTCCTATGTACAAGAATATAACTACTATAATACTGCCTCCTATGTACAGGAATATAACTACTATAATGCTGCTCCTATGTACAAGAATATAACTACTATAATGCTGCTCCTATGTACAAGAATATAACTACTATAATACTGCTCTTATGTACAAGAATATAACTATTATAATACTGCTCCTATGTACAAGAATATAACTACTATAATACTGCCCCTATGTACCAGAATATAACTACTATAATACTGCCCCCTATGTACAAGAATATAACTACTATAATACTGCTCCTATGTACAAGAATATAACTACTATAATACTGCCCCCTATGTACAAGAATATAACTACTATAATACTGCTCGTATGTACAAGAATATAACTACTATAATACTGCTCCTATGTACAAGAATAGAACTACTATAATACTGCCCCTATGTACAAGAATATAACTACTATAATACTGCCCCCTATGTACAAGAATATAACTACTATAATACTGCCCCTATGTACAAGAATATAACTACTATAATACTGCCCCTATGTACAAGAATATAACTACTATAATACTGCTCGTATGTACAAGAATATAACTACTATAATACTGCTCGTATGTACAAGAATATAACTACTATAATACTGCCCCTATGTACAAGAATATAACTACTATAATACTGCTCGTATGTACAAGAATATAACTACTATAATACTGCTCGTATGTACAAGAATATAACTACTATAATACTGCTCCTATGTACAAGAATATAACTACTATAATACTGCTCCTATGTACAAGAATAGAACTACTATAATACTGCCCCTATGTACAAGAATAGAACTACTATAATACTGCTCCTATGTACAAGAATATAACTACTATAATACTGCCCCTATGTACAAGACTATAACTACTATAATACTGCCCCTATGTACAAGACTATAACTACTATAATACTGTCCCCTATGTACAAGAATATAACTACTATAATACTGTCCCTATGTATAAGAATATAACTACTATAATACTGCCTCCTATGTACAGGAATATAACTACTATAATGCTGCTCCTATGTACAAGAATATAACTACTATAATACTGCCCCTATGTACAAGAATATAACTACTATAATACTGCCTCCTATGTACAGGAATATAACTACTATAATGCTGCTCCTATGTACAAGAATATAACTACTATAATACTGCTCCTATGTACAAGAATATAACTACTATAATACTGCCCCTATGTACAAGAATATAACTACTATAATACTGTCCCTATGTACAAGAATATAACTACTATAATACTGCCCCTATGTACAAGAATATAACTACTATAATGCTGCTCCTATGTACAAGAATATAACTACTATAATACTGCTCCTATGTACAAGAATATAACTACTATAATACTGCTCCTATGTACAAGAATATAACTACTATAATACTGCCTCCTATGTACAGGAATATAACTACTATAATACTGCTCCTATGTACAAGAATATAACTACTATAATACTGCTCCTATGTACAAGAATATAACTACTATAATACTGCTCCTATGTACAGGAATATAACTACTATAATACAGCCCCATATGTACAAGAATATAACTACTATAATACTGCCCCTATGTACAAGAATATAACTACTATAATACTGTCCCTATGTACAAGAATATAACTACTATAATACTGCCCCTATGTACAAGAATATAACTACTATAATGCTGCTCCTATGTACAAGAATATAACTACTATAATACTGCTCCTATGTACAAGAATATAACTACTATAATACTGCTCCTATGTACAAGAATATAACTACTATAATACTGCCTCCTATGTACAGGAATATAACTACTATAATACTGCTCCTATGTACAAGAATATAACTACTATAATACTGCTCCTATGTACAAGAATATAACTACTATAATACTGCTCCTATGTACAGGAATATAACTACTATAATACTGCTCCTATGTACAGGAATAACTACTATAATACTGCTCCTATGTACAAGAATAACTACTATAATACTGCTCCTATGTACAAGAATATAACTACTATAATACTGCTCCTATGTACAGGAATATAACTACTATAATACTGCCCCTATGTACAAGAATATAACTACTATAATACTGCTCCTATGTACAGGAATATAACTACTATAATACTGCTCCTATGTACAAGAATATAACTACTACAGTTGTCGCCAAAAGTATTGACACCCCTGCAATTCTGTCAGATAATACTCAGTTTCTTCCTGAAAATTATTGCAAGCACAAATTCTTTGTTATTATTATCTTCATTTAATTTGTCTTAAATGAAAAAACACAAAAAGAATTGTCCTAAAGCCAAATTGGATATAATTCCACACCAAACATAAAAAGGGGGTGGACAAAAGTATTGGCACTGTTGTGAAAAATCCTGTGCTGCTTCTGTAATTAGTGTAATTAACAGCACCTGTCACTTACCTGTGGCACCTATCAGGTGTTGGCAATAACTACATCACACTTGCAGCCAGTTGACATGGATTAAAGTTGACTCAACCTCTGTCCTGTGTCCTTGTGTGACCACATTGAGCATGGAGAAAAGAAAGAAGACCAAAGAACTGTCTGAGGACTTGAGAAACCAAATTGTGAGGAAGCATGAGCAATCTCAAGGCTACAAGTCCATCTCCAAAGACCTGAATGTTCCTGTGTCTACCGTGCACAGTGTCATCAAGAAGTGTAAAGCCCATGGCACTGTGGCTAACCTCCCTAGATGTGGACGGAAAAGAAAAATTGACAAGAGATTTCAACGCAAGATTGTGCGGATGTTGGATAAAGAACCTCGACTAACATCCAAACAAGTTCAACCTGCCCTGCAGTCCGAGGGTACAACAGTGTCAACCCGTACTATCCGTCGGCGTCTGAATGAAAAGGGACTGTATGGTAGGAGACTCAGGAAGACCCCACTTCTTACCCCGAGACATAAAAAAGCCAGGCTGGAGTTTGCCAAAACTTACCTGAAAAGGCCTAAAACGTTTTGGAAAAATGTTCTCTGGTCGGATGAGACAAAAGTAGAGCTTTTTGGGCAAAGGCATCAACAAAGTTTACAGGAGAAAAAAAAGAGGCATTCAAAGAAAAGAACACGGTCCCAACAGTAAAACATGGCGGAGGTTCCCTGATGTTTTGGGGTTGCTTTGCTGCCTCTGGCACTGGACTGCTTGACCGTGTGCATGGCATTATGAAGTCTGAAGACTACCAACAAACTTTGCAGCATAATGTAGAGCCCAGTGTGAGAAAGCTGGGTCTCCCTCAGAGGTCATGGGTCTTCCAACAGGACAATGACCCAAAACACACATCAAAAAGCACTAGAAAATGGCTTGAGAGAAAGCACTGGAGACTTCTAAGGTGGCAGCAATGAGTCCAGACCTGAATCCCATAGATCACCTGTGGAGAGATCTAAAAATGGCAGTTTGGAGAAGGCGCCTTCAAATATCAGCAGTTTGCCAAAGAAGAATGGTCTAAAATTCCCGCAGAGCATTGTAAGAAACTCATTGATGGTTACCGGAAGCGGTTGGTCGCAGTTATTTTGGCTAAAGGTTGTGCAACCAAGTATTAGGGTGAGGGTGCCAATACTTTTGTCTGGCCCATTTCTGGAGTTTTGTGTGAAATGATCAATGTTTTGCTTTTTGCTTCATTCTCTTTTGTGTTTTTTCATTTAAGACAAATTAAATGAAGATAATAATACCAAAGAATTTGTGATTGCAATAATTTTCAGGAAGAAACCGAGTATTATCTGACAGAACTGCAGGGGTGTCAATACTTTTGGCCACAACTGTATATCCTGTATTATACCCCAGAGCTGCACTCACTATTCTGCTGGTGCAGTCACTGTGTACATACATTACATTACTGATCCTGAGTTACATCCTGTATTATACCCCAGAGCTGCGCTCACTATTCTGCTGGTGCAGTCACTGTGTACATACATTACATTACTGATCCTGAGTTACATCCTGTATTATACCCCAGAGCTGCACTCACTATTCTGCTGGTGCAGTCACTGTGTACATACATTACATTACTGATCCTGAGTTACATCCTGTATTATACCCCAGAGCTGCACTCACTATTCTGCTGGTGCAGTCACTGTGTACATACATTACATTACTGATCCTGAGTTACATCCTGTATTATACCCCAGAGCTGCACTCACTATTCTGCTGGTGCAGTCACTGTGTACATACATTACATTACTGATTCTGAGTTACTTCCTGTATTATACCCCAGAGCTGCACTCACTATTCTGCTGGTGCAGTCACTGTGTACATACATTACATTAGTGATCCTGAGTTACATCCTGTATTATATTCCAGAGCTGCACTCACTATTCTGCTGGTGCAGTCACTGTGTACATACATTACATTCTGCTACAGAATTCTGCTACAGATGGATCTGGATAAGTTGGAAACTTGGGCTGAAAGGTGGCAGATGAGGTTTAACAATGATAAATGTAAGGTTATACACATGGGAAGAGGGAATCAATATCACCATTACACACTGAATGGGAAACCACTGGGTAAATCTGACAGGGAGAAGGACTTGGGGATCCTAGTTAATGATAAACTTACCTGGAGCAGCCAGTGCCAGGCAGCAGCTGCCAAGGCAAACAGGATCATGGGGTGCATTAAAAGAGGTCTGGATACACATGATGAGAGCATTATACTGCCTCTGTACAAATCCCTAGTTAGACCGCACATGGAGTACTGTGTCCAGTTTTGGGCACCGGTGCTCAGGAAGGATATAATGGAACTAGAGAGAGTACAAAGGAGGGCAACAAAATTAATAAAGGGGATGGGAGAACTACAATACCCAGATAGATTAGCGAAATTAGGATTATTTAGTCTAGAAAAAAGACGACTGAGGGGCGATCTAATAACCATGTATAAGTATATAAGGGGACAATACAAATATCTCGCTGAGGATCTGTTTATACCAAGGAAGGTGACGGGCACAAGGGGGCATTCTTTGCGTCTGGAGGAGAGAAGGTTTTTCCACCAACATAGAAGAGGATTCTTTACTGTTAGGGCAGTGAGAATCTGGAATTGCTTGCCTGAGGAGGTGGTGATGGCGAACTCAGTCGAGGGGTTCAAGAGAGGCCTGGATGTCTTCCTGGAGCAGAACAATATTGTATCATACAATTATTAGGTTCTGTAGAAGGACGTAGATCTGGGGATTTATTATGATGGAATATAGGCTGAACTGGATGGACAAATGTCTTTTTTCGGCCTTACTAACTATGTTACTATGTTACTATGTTACATTACTGATCCTGAGTTACATCCTGTATTATACCCCAGAGCTGCACTCACTATTCTGCTGGTGCAGTCACTGTGTACATACATTACATTACTGATCCTGGGTAACCTCCTGTATTATACTCCAGAGCTGCGCTCACTATTCTGCTGGTGCAGTCACTGTGTACATACATTACATTACTGATCCTGAGTTACATTCTGTGTTATACCCCAGAGCTGCACTCACTATTCTGCTAGTGCAGTCACTGTATATATACATTACATTACTGATCCTGAGTTACCTCCTATATTATACCCCAGAGCTGCACTCACTATTCTGCTGGTGCAGTCACTGTGTACATACATTACATCACTGATCCAGAGTTACATCCTGTATTATAGCTGCACTCACTATTCGTTTGGTTAACTTGAAGCCTTCTAGTTTGTAATATCCCGTACACCTACAGAGTTATGAATACAGCTCTGTAGTGACATGGTGTGGGGCTTTTCTATACAGACCAATGTTGCTGTATGGCTGCTGCCGGTCTCCTCACTACTATATGGCAATAATGTGTTATTCGTGGTGGTCACTGCCCAACTCCTTGTGTTCCTGGATGGGCTCTTCCCTGCTGTCAGGGTGAGTATTGGGCACTGCTATGTGGCTGCAGTCTGTGCTGTTTGGGCGCTGCTGTGTGGGTGTAGTCTGCTGTTTGGGCACTGCTATGTGGCTGTAGACTGCTGTTTGGGCGCTGCTATGTGGCTGCTGTCTGTGCTGTTTGGGCACTATGTGGTGCAGTCTTTGCTGTTTGGGCATTATGTGGCTGCAATTTGCTGTTTGGGCACTATGTGGCTGCAATTTGCTGTTTGGGCACTATGTGGCTGCAGTCTGTGCTGTTTGGGCACTATGTGGCTGCAGTCTGTGCTGTTTGGGCACTGCTGTGTGGCTGCAGTCTGCGCTGTTTGGGCGCTGCCGTGTGGCTGCAGTCTGCGCTGTTTGTGCACTGCTATGTGGCTATAGTCTGCTGTTTGGGCACTGCTATGTGGGTGCAGTCTGCTCTGTTTGGGCACTGCTATGTGGGTGCAGTCTGCTCTGTTTGGGCGCTGCTATGTGGGTGCAGTCTGCGCTGTTTGGGCACTATGTGGCTGCTGTCTGCGCTGTTTGGGCACTATGTGGCTGCAGTTTGCTGTTTGGGCACTATGTGGCTGCAGTCTGTGCTGTTTGGGCACTATGTGGCTGCCGTTTGCTATTTGGGCACTATGTGGCTGCAGTCTGTGATGTTTGGGCACTATGTGACTGCAGTCTGTGTTGTTTGGGCACTATGTGGCTGCCGTTTGCTGTTTGGGCACTATGTGGCTGCCGTTTTCTGTTTGGGCACTATGTGGCTGCAGTCTGTGATGTTTGGGCACTATGTGGCTGCAGTTTGCTGTTTGGGCACTATGTGGCTGCCGTTTTCTGTTTGGGCACTATGTGGTTGCAGTCTGTGATGTTTGGGCACTATGTGGCTGCAGTCTGTGATGTTTGGGCACTATGTGGCTGCAGTTTGCTGTTTGGGCACTATGTGGCTGCAGTTTGCTGTTTGGGCACTATGTGGCTGCAGTCTGTGATGGTCACTATGTGGCTGCAG
This sequence comes from Ranitomeya imitator, assembly GCF_032444005.1. Lineage (NCBI taxonomy): Eukaryota > Metazoa > Chordata > Amphibia > Anura > Dendrobatidae > Ranitomeya > Ranitomeya imitator. The sequence continues at coordinate 9,517,169 of NC_091285.1, forward strand.
TCTGTGATGTTTGGGCACTATGTGGCTGCAGTTTGCTGTTTGGGAACTATGTGGCTGCAGTTTGCTGTTTGGGCACTATGTGCCTGCCGTTTGCTGTTTGGGCACTGCGGCCATGTGGCCATCATGTTGTACTTGTATTAACCCCTGGTGTGCCTGCCGCCTCCTGCAGATACATTTCTGTAATGGTCTAATCCTGGTGGAGATGTCGCCGTAATAAAAATGATTTTGCAGTCTGCACATGAGCCTGTTCTCCATCCCCCCCCATCCTCCCCGGCCCACCCTCCGCTTCCTCCCCGGCCTCCATCGTCTCACATTGCCGAGGCTCCCCCTTTCCAGAGCCTCCCAGTTAATCTAGGACACATGTTGCCCCAAGTTTATAAACCTTGAGGGACATGGCGTCTGGGCGGTGGAGGAGCGCAGGTTTGGGCCGGGAATGTCCCCTCAGCATCTTCCTCGTGTCAGCAGCCAACAAACCTTTGTCCTTTGACCAAATTTCAGGTGTTTTTTTGTAGGGCAGAGGCGTAACACAGTGCTGGGGCCTGACCGTCCCTTTAACCCTGACCCCATCACAGAGTGCCCCCCCCCATGGCTCGTGTATAGGGGGATGTCCTGCTGGCCCTTCATAAAGGGTTAATCCTATACATAGGGTGGGGGATACTTACCGGTCACTGGCGTCTGTCTGTGGGACCCCCAGTGGCCATGAGAACGGGGGTCTGGAATTATGAGGCTGGTGCTCTGCGGAACCTCTCCGGGGATGGAGCGAAAGTGCGCGCGCTCAGCCTCCATCTCTCTCATCCTGCAGTATCTTTAAATAGAGTACACAATAAGTTTATTGGTCTCCTTCCCCTTCTGGCAGCTGTAACTGTTGTTCCCAGTAAGTTCCATAGGTAGTTTTCTACATCTTCTGGATGCGCTAATGTAATGCCAAGTATGTTCCCCAGTTAGTCTCCTTCATCCTCTGGCAGCTGTAAATATAATTAGGTTTCCCTGCAGATAGTTATATAATAATTGTACCATACAGACTGTTAAAAAGAACAGTAATGGCCTCTGCTTGGTGTCAGGAAATCAGTTCACATTTATGATCAGATTGTGCTGTTTCCATGGTAACGGTCACCATGTTCCAGAACTACATGTCACATCGCTGTCAGTTGATACATTGTTTCCCTGTTTCATTTACTGTATTTTTCATGAATCAGGAAGCCCTGGATGGACCTGGCTTTGGTCATATAGCATCATTAAGTGTATCTAAGCTTTCGATGTGTGATACTGTCTGCTGAGCTATGTATCTAATCTGATCATGTGACCTGATCTGCTAAAACATTGTATCTAATCCAGTTATGTGTGAAACTGCCTTGGCCCCGCTGTATCTAATTCTGCAACATGTGATGCGGTCGCTGAGCTGCTGTATCCAATCCTATCATGTGTGAAATGTGTGGACGATTCCTGGATGGACAAGAATGTGGATTATCCCGGGAGTCAGTGAGGATGAAGGAGAGCGAAGGGCTGCGCATACAGACACCACTGCAGACCCCCAACTGCCCCCCGACACCTGCTGAGATGTGAGACCCCAACACACCTCCAGCAGAGGACACTGCGCCTATACACTGCACAGCACCGCCCCCCTATATATATACACTGCACAGCACCACTCCCCATATATATATATATACACTGCACAGCACCACTCCCCATATATATATATATATATATATATATATATATATATATATATATATATATATATATACACTGCACAGCACCACTCCCCCTATATATATATATATACACTGCACAGCACCACTCCTCCTATATATATATATATATATATACACTGCACAGCACCACTCCCCCTATATATATATATATATATATACACTGCACAGCACCACTCCTCCTATATATATATACACTGCACAGCACCACTCCCCATATATATATATATATATATATATATATATATATATATATATATATATATATATATATATATACATACACTGCACAGCACCACTCCCCCTATATATATATATATACACTGCACAGCACCACTCCCCATATATATATATATATACACTGCACAGCACCACTCCCCCTATATATATATACACTGCACAGCACCACTCCCCCTATATATATATATACACTGCACAGCACCACTCCTCCTATATATATATATATACACTGCACAGCACCACTCCCCCTATATATATATACACTGCACAGTACCACTCCCCTATATATATATATATATACACTGCACAGTACCACTCCCCCTATATATATATATACACTGCACAGCACCACTCCTCCTATATATATATACACTGCACAGCACCACTCCCCATATATATATATATATATATATATACATACACTGCACAGCACCACTCCCCCTATATATATATATACACTGCACAGCACCACTCCTCCTATATATATATATACACTGCACAGCACCACTCCCCCTATATATATATATACACTGCACAGCACCACTCCTCCTATATATATATACACTGCACAGCACCACTCCCCATATATATATATATATATATATATATATATATATATACATACACTGCACAGCACCACTCCCCCTATATATATATACACTGCACAGCACCACTCCTCCTATATATATATATATACACTGCACAGCACCACTCCCCCTATATATATATATACACTGCACAGCACCACTCCTCCTATATATATATACACTGCACAGCACCACTCCCCCTATATATATACAGTGGGGCAAAAAAGTATTTAGTCAGTCAGCAATAGTGCAAGTTCCACCACTTAAAAAGATGAGAGGCGTCTGTAATTTACATCATAGGTAGACCTCAACTATGGGAGACAAACTGAGAAAAAAAAATCCAGAAAATCACAGTCTGTTTTTTTAACATTTTATTTGCATATTATGGTGGAAAATAAGTATTTGGTCAGAAACAAAATTTCATCTCAATACTTTGTAATATATCCTTTGTTGGCAGTGACAGAGGTCAAACGTTTTCTGTAAGTCTTCACAAGGTTGCCACACACTGTTGTTGGTATGTTGGCCCATTCCTCCATGCAGATCTCCTCTAGAGCAGTGATGTTTTTGGCTTTTCGCTTGGCTACACGGACTTTCAACTCCCTCCAAAGGTTTTCTATAGGGTTGAGATCTGGAGACTGGCTAGGCCACTCCAGGACCTTGAAATGCTTCTTACGAAGCCACTCCTTCGTTGCCCTGGCG